>NC_080635.1:84793512-85093512 GCF_027579445.1 Ammospiza nelsoni
GCAAATCCATGCCAGAGCTGGCTGCTCTGGGCACATGTCAGCACACAGCACAGCCCAAGGGAAGCACACCCACCAGCTTGCCACCAGGCTGGGCCAGGTCCCACTGACTGCCTGTCAATAACTGGGATGTAGGGTGCTCTGGTACTCCTATCAAACAGGATCCCATCCAGGAAATCTGACATCACGCAGAAGTCCAAGCCAAGGTGCAGTAAAAGGAGATGATCAGGAGACTGGGTAGAAAATCCCATGACTGAATTGAATAAAAACTGATATAGAAACTCCAGTGGGTTACTCCTGTGACTCAGCTCTATGTGCATGAGGTCCTGCCCTGCCCTTAGCCATTAGATACGGCTCTCTTCAGAAGCTATGTTAATTACTATTTTAAAATTTAAAAATCAATACATTTTCACAGCAATCTTTGCACTTATGTTTGTGCATTTTTCACTAGAGATGCTATCTGTCCTTGGAGGGTTGCTGCTTTAAACACTGAAACCAAGACACAACTGTTTTGGTTTTCCTGTGAGAGAAAATGATGATTTTGCAGCATGGGGCTCTTCCTGAGGAGCAGGATGCTGGTGGAGCACTCCAAGGCCCTGGCTCTGTGGCACGGTGCACAAGCTGGTTTGTGACACGGCAGGGACAGCAGCCAGCTGTTCTGTGTGGCAGGGACAGCAGCCAGCTGTTCTCTGTGGTGGAGCAGGGAGCATCTGCTGTCCTCCAGGAACAGCCAGGACACAGGGAAAGAGCAGAGCCAGCCAGGGCCCAGCTGGGGAGCCATCAGCACGGAGGGGAAAGCAAATGCCTCTCTTCAGGCCCCAATTAGCACAAATGTGATTAGAGAGGCCACCTCCCCTGCAGGCTGCTGAATGCTTGGCCAAGGACAGCAGTGAGGGAGAGACAGTGGGAAGAGAGGGAGAATGATAACAGAGGGAGAAGGGAGTGGAAAAGATGGACAGCAGGCCCTGTGTGCACTAAGATAAAATACCAACCACATTATGTAGGTAAATGCATTTCAGCCTTTCCCAGAGCAAAGCTTTAGTCCAAGGACTTTGCCAGTAATCTAGTACTCCTTACCTCTAGCCACACAGAGCTCCACTGAGCAATTCAGCTGTGCCTTGCTGGCAAAGAAAGCAAACCCTTGCTGCTGCTGTACCAGATAACACAGCCCCCAACCACTTCCATGTGCTCTGCTATCCTCTCTCGTGGTGAGCCACAAAGAGCTCCATGTTGTGGGGCCAGCCTTCAAACCTGTGCAGTGTACACTAGGGCTGCTAGTTAAACCATCAGCATATGAAGCAGGACAAATATTGTTCATACAAATGGCACTCCGGTTTCCAACAGAAGGAAAATTCATAAGCATATGGAGGAAAATGAATTCTTCCCTGAACAGGTTAGTGCTGGCTTTGGAGAATGGTGAGCCCTGATAGGAAGGTGAGGGAGGGGCAGATGCAGACCACAGCCTTCCTGAGGTGCCCTCCAAGGGATGAGCTGTAGTAGTGCTGTATTTATACTCACCAGCTAGAAATGCAAGACCCTCACTAGCTAACAGCTCTGCTAGCCGAAGGATTTGGAAGTGCCACCATTTAAAATTATGCGTAAAAAGATTTGTGTGTTCATTAAAAAATTGCCTATTATCTCTATTTCTTGTCTAGAAATTGAAAGATTTTGTGCCTTTTTTTTTTTTTCTCCTTGCTCCATAGAGCAGTATGGAGTTGGAAGTTGATTTTGATAGCTGATATCCTTGCTAACCATCCTTTTCTGACCTCTAAAATCCTTTAAAACATAATAAGGCAACTTAGTAACCAATGCATAATGTCAGCCTTTTCAAAGAATTGTATAGGAGCATAAAAGGCAAAGCTCAGACACTGAAGCTCAGAGATGCAACCTCACACTCTGATGTTGTATCCATTTACATATCCAGTGTTAGGAATGCCTAGACAGTATTAACAAAACATAAACCTCTCAAATAAGACAACAGCAAACTAATGTGTGCATATTTTGTCTGCACTACTTTTAAGCTGCTAAAAAGGTCAAATAAATATTAAATTATATTTTACTTATTCATTCACTTTAAATTATTTAAAAATAAAATATAATTAGTTAAGTAACAAGTTTAGCTCTTTACACTATTTATGTCCTTTCAAAAGCCTTTGTAAAGATTCATTGAGCATTGATGTCTTTGACTAACTTGACAGGATGCAAGTTATTTTTATTTCTTAAGTGATTGTATCTCTGAGCAAACAAACTTGCCTGATGCTTTGTGTCCTTATCTCTAACTGAAGCCAGTGGGAACTGGAGCTGTTTATAGCTTCACTGATACATAGAAAGCCTTCATTTTTGCATGGAAACCCACAAAAACACAATTATTTTTCACCATCTTAGCCTATCTCTCACCTCTGTCATGCTCACATAATTTCAGTTGGCTGAAGCAGCAGTCTCATGAAGGAAGGAAAGAAAAGTCAGGAGCACTGTGGTCTGGCAGATGACTTTGGTTTCTCATCAAGTCTGTGCAAGTGTCAAGTGATTCACAAAGGGCTCAGCAAATGTTGTCTCTGCTGAAATCAGATAAGGGGCAGGTCCAGGCGCCACATGGAACACATGAAGCCAGAGCTGGGATTGCAGGGGCTCTGGGGGATGCAGGGTCCTGCTCTGCCCCCTGGAGAGCTGCCCCCACTCCACAAAATATCTGCAAAGGCTGGGCTTTGCTCTTCCAGCCTCAGATGGGTTTAGCTCAGGACAAGAGCTGTGCTAATCCAAGCACTGCTCCATCCTCCCTCACTATGAGCCTGGTGCTGAGGGCCAGCACCTGCACAGGGCCACCAGGCAGCCCAAGAGGAGACCCCTCTCTTGTGTCACCCTGTGCTCCAGTGCCTGGCTGCACACAGCTTTCACCCCCAGGGAAACAGCTTTAGTTCAGTCTGGGCTGAATGCTCCACGCTACAAAATTGGATGGATCAAATTTGTTCTGTATTTGGGGTTACTGGGAGAACCACGCATAAAGCACAAACCCCCAGATTAGAAAATTTAATCATTATGGTGTTTTGGAAATATTTTTTCCCTGGTAATCCAGAATGCTAATCTGAACTACCAGATTATCTGTTCATTCATTACTAAGTACCAGTCTTAAACCAAAGGACAAGGATTTCAATTAACTTTTATTCTAAAACATACTGCATGCTTGAGTTTATGTGTTAATCCTTATTTTCTTCCCTTTAGTAAAATTTTTGACATAGATCCTGAACAGGACAATAGAATAATGAAATACTTTCACAGAATCACATAATATTGTGAATTGGAATGGATGCAGAAGAATCACTGATTCCAACTCTTAAGTGAATGACTCATGTAGGGATTGAACCCACGACTTTGGTGTTATTAGCACCATGTTTTAACCAACTGAGTTAATCTCATGTTAAAGAG
Organism: Ammospiza nelsoni; assembly: GCF_027579445.1. Classification (NCBI taxonomy): domain Eukaryota; kingdom Metazoa; phylum Chordata; class Aves; order Passeriformes; family Passerellidae; genus Ammospiza; species Ammospiza nelsoni. The sequence goes on from NC_080635.1 coordinate 84,796,933, forward strand.
ACAAAAACCTCACAATGGTATAATCATTAAAATATTTCAAAGGTGTTTTTTAGGGGGGGAGGGGCTTTTTTGGTGCGCTTAGCAGATGGGGTAATGGAAGCAATTTTTTAGGAGAAATTAAAAATACTATCTGCAATTCTAAAATCTAAAATACTAATCTAAAAAAATCTAATATACTATCTGCAGTTAGTCTTTAAGAACAAGAAATGAGTTCTATTAGGCTTACATTACAGGCTGCCTCTAAATTCAGCTGGTACTAAGATAATAGACTCACTATTCAAAGCCAAAGTACTGAAGTTTTTTTTCTCTCCAGTGAAGTCTCACTTTCAGTGAGGATAAATAAGCACTTTAGACTTTAAGTAAATAGTATATCACATTTATTTGTATATCACTTGATTTTAATATTTCTAGAATTCTTTTATTTTATGCTTAACAATGCTGTAGGCAATTTACAGAAAAGTTAAATACACAAAACAGAAGCCTGAAATCTATATAGAAAAACTAAATTAATGGGTCACATTAAGAATGGAAATTAAATCGGTGTTCAAAAATATCATATGACCAACCATTAGTGGTTTTGCCTTATTTGTCTCGTTGCCTGAGGGTGCAGGGTGAAGGAGCCCAAGGGCAGAAGGAACCAGAGCTGGGGGAGCTGTCTCCATGTACCCCTTTGGAGTGGCTCTGGGGGTGGAACCTCTCTGAGCAGCACCTGGGGGATGTGCCTGTTCTGGGACTCCACCTCACTGGAGGCTCCAGAGCAAAGGCAGTGTGGAAATGAGCGCCCACCTTCCCTCCCTGACCCCTCACACCAATCAGGTCACAACCCACCCCTCAGTTTACTCCACCACCTCACAACTCAGGCTCCAGTAAAGCCCAAATGGTCCTGGCATCTACCTCAGAAATCCAGGAAGCTTTTCCTCTTTTATATTTGTCTTTAAAAGTTGTCTAAGAAAGACTTAAACATATAGGTTAGTTTATAGAGAGGGTGCCATAAATTAGATGTCTGTACCAGCTGTACTTGTAAAAAAGGAAAATAACAAGAAATTGGTAGAAAACCATTTTCTGGCAGGTAAATTACTGGATGGACACTGAATAGTCATATGGGATGAATGATTAAAATCTCCTGCCCTTTTCTGCTCATTGAATCTGCTTTTTCAGCCAGGGCTTAGCATCTTGCTAGCACCTGACTTAAAGGTTGCAGGGCAGGGGTGGACCTGTTCATGGAAGAGGTCTGAACTACTGTTTTCTAGAAAAACCTGCAAATTAGAATAACTGTGTGATCCTGTCCAGAGCAGCTGCTGCATCAGCATGATAAGATCTTACTGAATCTGTAATTTTGTTTAACGTAGCTGTGCAACATAAACCTAATGAAACTTGAATACTGGGCCTTATGTTTATTTGTTTTGCATAGCTTTGGAATTGATGTAATGATACTGAACAGCTAAAGTATTTTACTCTCTTTATCCAAGATGTTATTTAATCTTTGGAGTCAATCAGATTAGAAGAAATCTGTTTTGACTTTCAAGATAAATTCATGTACATCAAGAATTTGTAGTCAGGTCATCGCAAGAGTATTGTGAATATTCTTCTGTTGTTATGTGGAGCTCAGGTCATGCTGGGGTGCATTTAGAAGGACTCTGAAATGCAAAGGCAAGACAAGGCTAGATTTCATCACATAAACAACCATGTCAGAGAACCCACTTGCAACACAGACGTTGCCCAGCTTAGTTAAAACACAACTCCATAGTGTAACAGTAAATTACTCATCTTCCCAAACCAAAGCTGAAAATTATCGAATAGACTCAGTCAAACTCACATTTAGCTTATACGTGGAACTGCTGCATGTCATGGTGAATATCTAGAGAAGGTCAAACAGAAAATTAATTTTGTAGGGAGGATTCAGAATTGCATCTGTGTGTCACTCTTGTGCCAAGGTCGAGGCAGGAACAGGCAAGAGGCAGGATTGTAGAAAAGGTAAAGAAAGTTTTATTCAAAAGAACCGCGTGATTTTTACAGAGTGGTACGATAGGTTCTATTCTATTGGCTAACTAACAGAAACATTTTTCTCACACACTGTCTTTCAGAGGAAGAGAAAAATAAAGTAGAAAAACACTACCTGCAAATTGTTTATAGTCAACAAGTTATCATATCTTTCCAACTCCCTAAAACTTCCCACAAGCCACTGTGAGAACTGCTTGTCGTTTCTCTCTCTCTGTCCCATGGCATCCACATCTGAGGGCTCAGATTTATTCTCTGATCTCAAGGCTAAACCAGACATGATTTGACAACATATACACTATTTAACTCACTTGTTAGCCAAATAGGATATTTGGAAATAGCCTGTGCTGATTCCCAAAGCCAGGCTTAGGAGACACAGCCTATCTATCTCCTCTGTACATACAGACAGGGCAGGGTGCAGGTTCCCTTTTGAGCTTGGAAGATATTTGCCTTTTATGTCTGAACTGTAAAAGAGTCCTTTAGGAAGTAACAGAACAAACCACCACACTTTCAGAGGTATAGTGACTGATGACTATTAAATGTAAACATTTGTCCTTGGCAGGGCAACTGTCTTAATAAATTAGTTCATTTTCCCATCTAAACTCTGAAAGGAGCTCTTGCATCAGCAAACTGAAGGAGACCTGAAAATACTTAGAATGGAGAAGAAAAAAAAAGCTGCATTAATACATACAAGCACATTTATCAGTTTTCCTATATTTGCATATTTTTTGAGCCTAAACATTAAAAACCAATTACGCTTTGGACAGCCTATATTCCAACAGTCTCCTTTAATTATCACATGTCCATCAAGAAGTGAACAGCAAACCCACATCTTTAGGGATCTAGGAGAGATTCTAAGCACTGAAAAATCAGAGAAAACCACAAGGTATCTCAGCAGTGAAAAGCACTGGCTGCTTCTGTGGAAAGGTAACATGCAGACTTCACTTGCCAAACACCCTGCTAGAGAGACCATGCAAGATCTCTTCTGGCCCCAAATTATTACACAGGAAGTACAGATAAAACACTGGTCATTTCTCCACAGATTTCATAAGGACAGAGACTTAAATTTTCAATCACTTGATAAGAAAGAATGAACGACTGCTAGCTGTACCTTTAGAAAGACTACAAGAAATCCCTGTGAAAGACATATCATGATCTCATCCAGTTTGTGTGGGATCTCAGCACCTCAGGATGGAGGTGCAGAGTGGCCGAGACCACCCTTGGGGGGCTCGGGAGTCCTGGAATGTTGCCAGAAGTGTCTGGTGGCTGGACTTTGATCCTACACAGGAGACGACACCTGTATGAGGATGGGAGGAATTCACTGGGTGAATGGTGAAGGGATAAGTTAACTAGAGTGTAAAACACAGGGTTTAGGATTTTGGTACAGGGGGGTCTAAAGAAGTAAGATGGAGGAATTGGGGCGTGTCCTGTCCTTCTTCTTCTTCTTCTTGGCCTCCATCTTCTGTGGTGATGGTGGCACTTTGGGATTGGTTATTACTAAAAGTGCACCGGTTAATAAGGGTAGAAGGTATTGGGGAAAAATGATAAATATTGTACACGTAACTTCGAGTATAAAGATAAGTGACCGCCCCGGGGGCTTGCAGAGTGTGCCCATGGCTGACTTGCTGTGCAGACCTCTGTCGGGCTGAAAGAAAATCTTTTAGATAAACGATTAATAAACACCGAGACCGAGACAAGATCAGAAGTCTCTCCTCGTCCTTTGAAGCGCCGGGCTCTTCAAGGCCATCCCTGGGCCTTTCCAGGCCACCTAGACAGCACAGAAAACTTACAAGTTTGGTATTAAAACCTTAGACAGATGACAGAATTCACATGTTATACATATCCATGCATTCCAAGTTCTGAAACTGTGCTCCTTTCGTGATATTTCCAGTGTTTTGGTGTTTGACAGATGGGTTTCTTCAAACATTAGGAGCTGTGTCCATCAAAGTGTTGGTCAAATTTATTCAGTTACATTTAAAAAGAGCTCTGTGATGGGAATTCTCACAATGATAATGTGACAATATTTGTTTTAATAGAAACTTTTTGAGTTTAGTGACTCACCACTTGTTCTAAAACATTGATATACTCTACAGAAAATGGATAAGACCAATAGGGAATGGGATTTCCAGCAGTCAGTGTCTGAATGGGACAATACCTGCATAAGCTGGTTGGACATTCAAAAGTCTGAAGAGTGCTCTGAGTGCTGTTTGGCTCCTATGCATCACTGGGATTTTCAAATAGGAACATATCCTGCTGTTTGATTTCTACACTCAAGTCTGTATCACTGCAAGTGAGACTGGGAGAGCTTACAGCAGCATGTCAGCAAGTGTGATGGAAGAGATGAACTCCAGTGAACACCTTAAACAGAAGTGAAGGTGAGACTTTTTCAACCTTCCCTGACAAACCCTTCCACTTTGCAAGAGTAACTAAAAATCCATTAAATTCCTAGGTGCATGCACACTGGATTATAGAATTAATATCTTCTGACCATTGCCTTCAGTAAATTTCTAATTAGAGAAGGAAAACATACAGATTTTCAGCAACAGAATCTAAGTGACAATGAACTACAGACCCACATTACAACTACTGCGTTGGGAAGCAAGAAATCCAGTTCTGAAAGTTTGCTGCAAATCTGGGAGGGGAAGATTGTCTCTCACACTTGCCAGATGAGTACCCCAACTACCATGATAAAAATTATACGCAACAGACAACAGACAATTCTCTGTCAGAAGTTCAATAATCAGTGACCTTTCATGTACTTCCTAGTCTGCTGTGTGTGAATGCACAGTGGAATTCGTGGAACATAAGTGTGCACTCTCTCTCACCTGCTTAGGCCCACAGACAGACACGTCCTGCCTTGGCACAGCAGCAGCAAAAGCTTTGCCCTCATTCTTTTAGGCATCTGCCAGGCAAGCAGACAGCAAAGAGGTGACACACAGATGCTGGAAGTTCCCTAAAACATCAGAGATGGCTTTAAACCTTTATGAGTTTTAGCTTTAGATGACATGAAAGGGTTTTTCTATGATCAAAGCTAGCTATACATGAGACTAAGCTAGCAGGCTACCTTTACAGAGGAAAACTGTGTGGATAAAAATGCTGATGATTGCAGCAATGCTGCTTATAAAATTCATACAGTATTTAAGAAGTGCCCTGACCCATCCCTGTGTTGGGTGAAGTGACTGTGTTTGAGTTTGGTTGGTTGGTAAAGGGTGTTGCAAATGCTGAGAGGCAGTTTTACAACTGCAAGCTATGACTAGGCCTATGGGGAACACTGTGAGAACATTTATCCAACTTGTACACAACAGAAGCAACAGTAAGAACCTTTTTCTGAGTGCAAAGTTTATTTAACACATGTAAGACATGTTCCTTCTTGAAGTATCTCAATTCAAATTCAAGGAATTCCTTTCAGGATCAAACAGTGCTGTTCTGGGAGTTCAATAACTTATTTCCTTTAGAGCACCATAGCTGTATCTTACTGTGAAAACTCTGGCTCTTCCCCTCCTTTCCAAATTACTCAGAGAATTTGATCAGACAGCATGATAAACATATCAGCCCTTTCAAATCAAAATATTTAATCTCAATATTTTAACACACACTTAAATATGTTAAGCACCAAACTTGGGTTGGATTTTTTTTATTTTTACATTTTAGGCACGTGAGAGGTGTATGAAAAAAGGAATTAGTGTAGGCTCAGATGTGCTGCATGGATAAGAAGGCATAAAAAGGGAAAGAAGCATGCTATGGCTAGCACGTTCACCATTGTAACTGCCTGGTGTAATGCATGTTGCATTTGTTCTCCCTTTCATCTCTTGCTTCCACTGTGATACTCCATCCCTTTTCTTCTGCTCTTTGTTCTAATAAGGCTCCCATATGTTGCCGTGAATCCCTGCGATGTAAATTACACACTCCTGTTGAGATCCATGATGGTTGTTCCACCTGGAAAGTGGTACACCTGGGGTGAATTTCCAAAAAATGAAGCTCACTATAGACGACTTGGAGCAAGCTGGATTGGTTTTGGAGGAAGATGTTTTCTGATTAAGATGCCAAGCTGTCTAATGACCTAACAAACCCAAAATCACAATGGTGAAAAGGAAGCTAAGCAATTGGCAGTGGTGGGAGAGGTTAAAAGAAGACATATAAGTGATGTGGGACTGCATCTGCCACACAGTGCTCAAACTCTGAGTCTTGAAATTCTGCCTGAAGATGTACAGACATGCCTATATCTTCTGCTGTGTGAATCTGAGAGAATCAGTACAGTCACTGATTTCATGTTGAAAGGCCTAAACACTGGAGACAGCTGTTTGGAAACTGTTCATTTCTGTGTTGTGGCTGCTTTACATGCCCCCAGTGCAGCAAACAGGACACTCAGTGGCACCACTCAGTGTCCCAGTGGAAGTGATTCAGCCCTTGATGTGGGTGCAACACCTGCACCCAGCACTGAGAGCTGCTGGGGGCACAAACCTCAGTCCTGCCTGGGACACAGCTGTGTCTCCAAATGGGAGTGTCCTATTTCTGTCAGGCCTTGAGCTCCCTTTCTCTTCTTCCTCTTTGTCTTTACCTCCCACTGCCACCATTTCATTTCTGCCCTTTGACCACTATAAATCGGAGTGTCACTGACACTGGCAGTGGGGTGGGAGCAGTGACGGCCATGACCTAAGCTGGGCACACATTGTACTGTTTGCTGGCAGTGCCATTGTACCAGTCCTGTTTCTGACTTTCCTCTGGCTCAGACTCTAGCTGCACTCTGAAAACATCCCTTATTAATAAAAACTCAGTGAGAAGTGGTTTTCCTTACCTCACATAAGATTCAACTGCTTTGTGTTTTGTGATAATTTGAAATGCCAGCTGACTCAAAGGTGTTTTGCAGAACTCTCCTTCTGTGGGAAAACTCTTCGTGTCAGCTCAGGCTCAGTGTGTGCAGGATTTGCCTCTCTTACCTTTGTCTAATGCATTGGTGCCAGAGGGAGACTGATGGCAGCTGACAGGCTGAGGGATGGGTGCTGCTGCACCCATTTTTATTTCCTTTTTATTATCTGCAAGCCTGTTCTGGGACAGGGGCAAAGGTGGTTTGCTTAGGACTCTCATAGTACAGTCTCTTTCTCTCTGCTTTCCAGAAGGAAGAAATGCAATGGCTCCCTCTTCTTTAAATACTGTAAGAGTGTATCCATAAATATAAGAGCTAATTTCAAAAAATAGAAAAATAAGCATTTCAAATTAAAAAATCATATTTTAAACTAAAATGCATTTAAGGTTTAGGATATGTGACCTAAATATATTTAAAATATCACTTAACTGTGCAGTTGCTATATTGCTAAAGGAAGACAGAATTTTGTTGCTTGCAATGTTTTCTAACCCTGGGAAGACTCTTCTTCCCCTTAAATGTTGTTGTCATCACCCAGGATTCTCATGGAAAACTATCTCACATATCTGGAAAGTCAGCTGGAAATTGCTGTTGCAATTTTTCATGAGAAATTTCTTGTGACATGCACTTCATGGAAAACCAAAACTCACATCTACTTTTGTCAGTGAGACAAGGACGAAACTGGCTGAAAAATGAAAACATTCCATCAAAAGTCTTTCAGGCATGCATTTGAAGTCAGGGACATTCTAAGAGAAAGGAATTTTTTTTTTAATGTTTTAAACCTTTTTTTTCCACCAAAACCAATGTTTTAAAATTGGTTTTGTCTATCAACTCTAAACACAAAGCTATTGTCCACTGAGAAAAACTACAAAATATTGCTGGGAATGAACGGACAGTTTTGATAAATAAATGTGGTTGTTTAATAAGACCCCTCTAATTGATACTTGTGTGCGTTCATTTTTCTTATTATTTCAAGTAAATGCAAACAATTTTTTTTGCAAGTTCTTAAAGCTTCTACAAGACACTAAAATATGGACCAAACACAAAATAAAATGCATGGAGAAACACAAGTATGTGCTATTACATTATTCAGTGCCATAGAACACCAAGGAAAATGTTGAAGGAAAAATTTAAAGCAGATTTGTCAATATGGGAATTAAACCTTAGTATTTCATTACTAAATTCATTATGTCTATCAGCTTATTGCTCAGAATAATTGTCAGAAGACATCAGCCTTCTCTATATGCCCAGCATCCCATGAAGCATTTCAATATGTAATGATATTAGATACACTCACACATCTGTGTATGAACCACTTTAACAGGAAAGAATTCTCTAGTAATTAACTGTGCTTAAACTTTTATTATTGTCTCTTAGTTTTCAAGAATATTTATTTTAGGCAAGTTGTTATGTGAACCAGCTCTACTTGTATACCTGTAAAACAAACAAAAAAAAGTTATTTCTTGAAGAACTGCACCCATTCTACATATCAACAATAATTTCACTCTAAGTGATCTCAAGGTATGTTACAAATTTAAGTCATGATTTAGGCAAGCATCATATCTGGGATTCTTGCTGTGACCAGGCAGTTGTTTGTGTTACAGGGCTTCTGGAGTTCAGATCTATGCGTCTAGAAACAAAGATGATGTAAAATTAAAGGGAAAACCAGCAGTAGAACCATGTTGGTAAGAGAATATTTCTGTTTTCTTTGTTTCTAAGCAGGCCTTCATTGAAGAGCTAGCCCAAACTCTGACTCCAGAGCTAATGGTAACCTTTCTCTTGACACAGTCAGAACCTTGGTAGCAAAGTGGTGTACCCTGAAACTTCAACGAGGACAGCGAGGCTCATCTCTTCCTTTCTAAACTTGTTAGCTACAAGTTAGTGACTGGGAAGATGAAGTATGAACCAATCACCACAAAAGCATTTTAGTATTCCCTCAGAAGTAATAGACAAACTAAAACCAAACCAGTAAAAAATATGCATGAAAAAACCTGCAGATTTAACTGCCTTTTGTTTCCTGTATTAGAAAAGTTATCTTAATTCAGTTATTACAGTGCATCTCACATGACATCACGAGTTAAAGTTGAACTGCCCCAGGTAGTTGACTTACAAGTCCAATTTTCAGGCGTTTACATTACAGCCTCGGGCTCTGTCCTGCCCGTTCAGGTATGCCAGCCCCAGATGGGAATTCTGCCCTGTGTTTCCGAAGGGCAAAGATTCGCGACACGCAGTTCGGACTGATGCCATTCCACTGCACTTTACACGGGCACAGCAGTGGCCCAGGGACAGACGTGTCCCTGCTGCTGCCGCTGCCCGGCAAGGGCAGAATGCCGCCAGCACAGCTGGGGGCACGGCTGGGGGCACAGCTGGGGGCACAGCTGGAGTCACAGCTGGGGGCACGGCTGGGGGCACGGCTGGGGGCACAGATGGGGCACGGCTGGGGGCACAGATGGGGCACGGCTGGGGGCACAGATGGGGACACAGATGGGGCACGGCTGGGGGCACGGCTGAGGGCACGGCTGGGGACACAGATGGGGCACGGCTGGGGCACAGCTGCGGCACGGCTGGGGGCACGGCTGGGGCACGGCTGGGGGCACGGCTGGGGGCACATCTGCGCTGCCCGCCCGGCGTGCCCGGACTCCGCTCTGCCGCTGTGCTCCGGAAGCCCGTCCCGTCCTTTCCCGACCATTCCCAGGTTTGCCGCTGGAGCGCAGCCCCCGGGCAGTGAAACCCGCGGGGGGAACGCACCGCGTAAGGGCCGCGAAAGGAGCGGGGCCAGGTGGTGCCCCCCAAGGGGAAGATGCGCTGGGGTGTGCCGGGTCAGCCCTCAAGCAGCGCCCCGTTCCCAGGCGGCGGCCCGGGACAGGTTCTGAGGGGAGCCCTCAAAATCCCCCGAGTGCCTCGGGGTCGGAGCAGACACCCCGTCCCCAGAGCAGCGCCGAGCCCCCGGAGCCCCGGCCGACCCAGCTCCGCGGGAGGCGGCGAGGGCCGGGCGGCTGCCCCCCGAGGGCGGCTCCTGCCTCCTTCCCCCCTTCCCTCCCTCCGTCCGTCCCCGCCTTCCTGCCGGCCGGGATTGGCTGTGCCCGCCGGCGGGCGGGCGGGACACGCGGCGCCCCGACGGAGCGGGGAGCGGGGCCCTCGGAGCGCGGTGCCGCCGCCTGCGCGCCCGGGCTGTCCTACACCGCGATTTTCCTTTTTTTCCCCTTTTTAAAAATTTTTAAAGGATTTTCTTATCCCACTTCTCTCGTGGGACTGGAAGCAGGATCCGCGTCCCTGAAATTGCTATGCCAGCTGAACTCTCCCGGGCCGTGGGAATGCACGCCATCTCCGACCTGCACTCCTCCCTCCCCCTGCGGCTCCTCAACAAGGGGCCCGAGTACCTCCGCAGGCAGCTGGAGGCCGGCAAGCCGGGCAGGAAAAGTGCCGTGGAGAGACTGGCCGCCGACAAGGCCAAGTACGTGAAGAGCCAGCAGGTCATCGGCAGCAGGCAGGACCCCGTCATCGCGCTCAGCTCAGCCTCGGAGAGCAGCAGCGAGACCTGCTCCGTGGAGAGCAGGGCGGCGAGCCGGGAGCCGGGCAGAGGCGCGGGCGCGAAGCCCCGGGAGCCGGGCACGGCCGGGAGCTCCTGCCGGCCCCCCCTGCAGCACGGCCCCCCCATCGCCAGGCGCAGCACCAAGAGGCAGATGCGGCCCGATTCCCTGGTGATCTACCGCCAGAAATGTGAGCTCGGCAGGGGTCAAAGCCAGGACAGCTCACGGGGGAATTTGGTGAGGAGGATCTTCAATGGGTCCATAAAGGAGAAGCAGCTGGCTTCCCCTGCGTTGCCCAGAGTCATGGAGGACATCGCAGCCACCGAGAACAGCGAGCCTCTCTCAGCAAAAGATGGTGACGGTGAGCCAAGCGACCATGGAGCGGTGCAGACTATCCCTGTTAGCACTGAAGGGGCAGGGGTATGTACAAAAGAGCATGAGAGACCCTCACAACTGAGTACACCTCCTGAAGAGATCAAAGAGGTGAAGAGGAGAGGTCTCCATCGCTCCCAGTCGGACATCAGCTCTCGCTACTCCAAGTCCTTCGCTGAGTTTGAAACATTTTTCAAGTACTGTGGCTTGGAGCAGGAGGTCATTGAGGACCTTGGGCGAGAGAACTTCTCTGTGGTGTCTGACAATGTCTCCTTCAAGGTGCGCAGCATCAGCGTGGCCACATCGGAGAGCGAGTTCACGCGGCACAGCGGGGACGAGGGGCTGCTGGAGGACGAGCTCACGGAGCAGGTCCCCAGCAGCACCTCCGTGATTGAGCGCAACGCTCGGATAATCAAATGGCTGTACACGTGTAAGAAAGCCAAGGAGACCAATAATGTGATCCAGGAACTGGCGTGATGGCTTCATCCAGCTTGCGTTGGAGCCTGGTGAGCTCAAGGTGTGTGCAGAGCCTCGCCCTGGCAATTTGCGTTTCTCTTTCCTTTTTAGAGAGCTGTTAACTTCTCATGGTTTATATTAGTGTTTTCGGGAAGGGCTGAAGGAAAATGTGTTTTGTTTAACACATGTTCCAGGTATGGCTTTTTTGCAAAGCAGAAATCTGCGTTATTACAAAAACCAAAATACAAACAAGTAAATGTTTGCAGCTTGCCAGGTTTAGATCAGACGCCCCACAGGAAATTAGAGTCAGTGTCTGTGAAGGATGCCTGCACTTTGCTGATTCCTGCTCTGCAAGTATCTTATTTCTTCTAATTTCTGCTAGATTAAATGCTAGGAAAAAGCCTTAGAAATATATTCAACCTTTAGTTACAGTTATTTGGATAACAGGCTGAAGAGTCTACTACTAATTAGGAGTACCCTGTTATTTATACTGTGCTGCTGAAACTATTACTCATCAGGAGTGCACTGTATTTACACTACACTGCTACAGTTTTCCCCTTCATTCTCTCTCCTTCTCCTTACACATAGGCACCCCCAAGTATCAGAAAAGCAAAACTGAATCAGTGCCCTGCTATAAATCTTATTTCCTCTATGGCTTCCTGTTGGGACTGTAAAAGTTTGTTCCAGGTGACCTCATAGCATTTCAGAGAGTTTGGGTGTTCTCTGCAGTGGGTTTTGCTGTGTGGTTTGCTGCTGGTGGCTGGGAATGGGATGTGCAGTTTGCCTTGGTTAGTTTAGAGGGGTGCTCCAGTGTCTTAAGCTAAAGAAAATTAACACAAAATTTTGGATCTAGGCTTAGAAATCAATTACTTCACAGACAGAAACATAACAAATTTAGCTCTGGTAAAAGCCAGTGTCCTGGGTTTATTAAAAGCGGTGTTTATTTTCTGGATGATCTCCTGGAAGAGAACTATATTCAGGGAGCCTGTGGTGTTGATAATCCATGAGATAGGAGTTTTTCTTCTTCCAGTACATAAAGCCCCTAGAATAACTACCACAGCTTACCGTGAGGTACTTAAAAATTTCATGAGTAGGTCTTGATATGAAGGATTACATGTATATTTTCTGACAGTTGGTAATTGGTGCATGAGAAGAACATAATTTGGTGTAGATACAGCTGTTGATAGAGCACATGGGCCCAAGAATGTGGAGAATTGTAGTGCTTGAGCCTCATTCCTATGTGGATGTGAGGCTGTCACTCTAAATTCCTTTAATCCATATAAGACAAAAATACATTTACTTGAAACTTTTTAATGATGTGAAATTCGGTTCATCTTTAGAATTAGAATTTTTTTCAAAAGTCTGTTTTCTTTCTGCAAGAGGAGGAAGACAGGGAGAGAGTCATTTTACAAAAACTTTTCAAGACTGTGCTGATAAGAATGTTCTCAGGTATCCGGCTGACAGCTTAAAAGAAGTGTTGTTATGTAATAAAGCCTTTCCCAAATAATTTTAGAGAGAAGAAAGGGCTCTCCTGAACTAATTATGTCTCCTTGCTCATCCTTCTGTGATAACAGGCCAGGGAGATACACAAAACAAAATGAGGAAGGTGGTGGTTTTGTGAAGCTGCTTGCAGCTGCCAGCCTCGCTGAACAAGAGGATGGGAGGCAGATTCCAGCAAGCATGAACCACACAAGAAAAACAACCAAATTATAGCCTGTTTGCTCCTGAATGCCCCTGGTGGGGGTAAGGTCCAGGTGATCATCACAGAGCTGGCCCCAGAGGGAGCAGCTGGTCCTTTCCCCATCCATGTGCCGAGCGTGCCCAGTGCTGCAGCTGAGGCAGGAGATGCTGCTGGAGCATGCAGTCTGCACAAGAGGTGCTGCACCAGGGCAAAGGCAAGGGTGGGAAGTACCAGGACCTGAACCAGTGCAACCTCACATGAGCTTGGTCAATGGATTTTTATTTTTACCATGTAAGAGAAAATTGTAGTACACAGCCTAACAAGGTGGTGAAAAGATCTCAATGAAAAAAACATCAAGTTTATTCAAGTTAGGATCTTATGTTCATTCTGCAATAACTTTAATTACTCTGGTAGCAATTCCTTTGACAGCCTAGGAAAGACTAATTCAGAGGGTCCTTATTTATAAACCTAGTCTTAACAGTATTAGGGCTAACTCTCAGCTGTTGGATCGCATCTGTCAGGTAGTTTCTGAAAACTGAGAACATACTTATCATTTAGGCCACAGAAATGGGAAGTTCAGAAAGGTCAGCTAAAAATACCTGTAGACTGCACCCAGAATAAAGGACAAGGGTCATCAAGATTTTCCATAAGTTAAATACTGCATTACTGGACAGAATTTAAGGAGAGAGTTGTTTATCATCATGTGATTGCAACATGAGTCTTGTATGTCTGGTCTAAATTTTCGTTCAGTTCTACACCTTGACAATACAGCATCAAGTCAGATACCTGTATGTTTTCACAGTATCCAAGCATTTGGCTCTGTTTAGCTTACTTATTAAAGGGCAGTGGCCTGCTGTTCTCTGCTGGGAAGCAGTGTACTTTTCCTGGTGTTCCCAGGCACATCCTTAGAAGTTTCTGGTTTGCTACAGAGGCTTGAAAATTGTGGCATTTTCTTTGGACAATGAGGCAGAAACTTTATTTCTGCAATCCCAACATTCCTTATGTATAGAACACCTTTCAAGAGCTGCAGAGCTTTTATGGGCCAGTGATCATTCCATTCATATTTTATGTTCTCTGTTTAATTTTTCATGAGCTCTCTGGGACCTGATGGAGCACCATGTAAATAAAAGAGCTGGATCAGGTTCTTTAGCATGTTTCATTAGAGAGATGGTTGCAGGGTGTGGGTTGTGAGCTTCAGAAAACTGAGGTCCTTACCAAGATGGTCATTGCAGTTCCTCTCACTGTCAGTTCTGCTTGATTCTAGGAAGAGGGTTCACTCTGCATCCTCCTTCTGGAGCTGAATCAAGATTATTCAGCCTTGAGTTTCTCATCATTCTTAAATGGGTGGGCATTATTCAAGTGGAAATCTCCAGGGAGGGTAATTTACTATGTTGGCAGTAGCCACAGGCAGCTGAATAAAAGCTTTAGAGTATCACCTTAAGCTTGTCTGATGTGGTAGATAACAAATGACACTGTTTTTCTTCTTTCTTCAGAATTGTTGACTTGGAAGTTGAACAAAACCAGATGCAGGAAGAAACTGTTCCCTCATCTGGCTTATGTGTACTTTGTCCAAGTTTAGTATTTTGTTGTTGTTTCCTACCTTCACCCCCATCTCCTGGAAGTCTCACTCTTGTCAAGCCCAAGGATGTCCAAGGCTGCTATGAAAAGTGGAGATTGTGAACTGTGCCCCAGCAAGACAGCAGGAGACAAAATCCCCTGGAAAATTGAAGTGTGGCAGCAGCTGCCATCTGCAATAGTATTCAACATCAGCTCACTGCCTCAGGATGTCATTCCAGATGTGACAGAAGGTCTGTTGTGTGCACCCATCTCTTTCCAGCAATGAATTTGTCAACAGGGATGGGGGGACAAAGTGGGAGTGAAGTGGCAATGACCTCTGGGTCAGGTGTTCCCTTGCGGACAGACTCCACCTGCATGTCCAAGGGCTCTGCCTTACCAGAGCTTTTGATCAGAGCTCATCCTGACATCATTCACCATCATTTGCTTGGCTGGGTGAGGACTCACTGTGGGGGCCTTGTCTGAGATACTTGGCAAACTTGTAAGCTAAATCCCTGCCAAACCTCTCTTCTCTGAGAGCATGCAAGCCAAATTGGTGTACCTTGTATCCATCTAGTTTGCTCTTGCTAGGTTGTCACACAGCTTGCTCAGCCATTGGGAAAGAATAGCACTAAATACTTCCAGGTATTGAGGGAGGTTCTGCGTTGTTTCTGCCTTGCAGAACAGTACAGCTTGTTTGCAGTATGTGCCTGAGTCTGACATGGCACACATGGCAAGGTTTGGCAGTCGTGGTGTAACACCTTTGGTTTTAGGCCATGAGTGAGCAGGCTGTTACAGCATGGCACTAGGGAGCTGTGCCAGGCTGTGGTGGGCCGCACTTCCCCAGTGTGGGTCTGCACTAGGGCTGTGCAGGGCAGGAGGGCAGGTTAGGGCACAGCCAGGCCAGGGAATGTCCTGATGACACCCAGGGTAGACAACACCTCACTCAGTGTCATCAGTGAAATGCTTCATTTGGGCTGCCTGAGCTAAACATGCTTTAAAAGGTGATACTTGGATCATTAGTGTAGTGAATGAGGCCTCTGCAGTAGCTCATGGAATTTGCTGGCTATGCCTCAAACACCCCAATTCGTCATTGCTTGCTAGAAGATCAAAGCATTCCTATATGGACATTGCAAACCACAAAACAATTAAAAAAAAAAAAAAAAAAGCCAAAGCCACTTTCCCTTTTATTTGCAGTGATACCCATCTGTGAAAGCTGCCTGACTGGCACAATGTTGACTTCAGTTGTTGGTCCTGCAGAGGTTAAAAGCTTGCTTTGTGTTACCATGGTTGTGGAAGAGTTGTCCTTGAAGAGCTCATCGACATCCGCTAAATATCATCTGAGTTGCACTTCCATGGGTTTTGAATGTGTTTGTCAGTCCTTGGATGGTTAGTTCTCAATTACAGCACCAGTTTGGAAATGCAATGTCTTCTGTTTCTAGTGTTAGGTGCTAAGGCCTACATGTCTGAAGTTCTTAAGATAACTAGATAACGATTCCAGATAAAATAATTGTGGAACCACTTTTCAGCTGGAGAAAACAAAGTAGTTTGTGTGAGCTCCTTCCAACTTAGAGAGAAGGTAGCATATGTGGATATTTCTTACATAATGAAATCTCCATATATATTTGTTACATTACATAAAAGGATGATTCTCAGAAAACTTCAAGATGCTGCTAATATGATAAGATTTATACACTGAAGATGCAGGTTTTTAAGGATCACAGTCTAGGTTTATTAGTCAGGAGCATAATCTAATGTATTTGTTCTGTTCATGCTCCCAGCAAGATGCTGTACCACATATATTTATATATCAGAGCTAAGGAATGCTTTTCTTCAAAAACATGGATTACTGTACATAGTTCAGAGTGCAGGAAAAATCTTTTGAGTTACAATTCAGTGCCCTGCCACAGGAGAAGAGAATTAATTTGCTTTGTTTCCAAGGAAAATTTTTGTTTCAGTTTCAAACTTCTGTTTGTTGTTCCTCTGTCAGTTGAGCAGCTTTCAAAATTTGAGATGAAAGATGTATTACTCATGAGTTGTCAATATTAGGAAGGAATATGTTTAATTTGCTTGAAAATACTGAACATCACCCTTTCTGAAAATTGATGAGGATTTTATGGCAGAGGCTAGTGAAATCAGAACTGGACCCATTCTGAATACTTTTTTAATCCCTCTTTTTGTTTTTGTGCATAGTTCAATAGGGTTCGGGTGACTTTCCACACTGATGTGGCAAAATGTCTCTGGCTTTGTTCAGACTCTGTGGTAATCCCAAGCACTCCCATTTATTTCAGAGATGATGTGGACCTGGATCTTTGCCTGTTAAGCTGTAGATTTCCTTTATTTAATAATACCTTCTGCGGAAGCTAATAATTTACATTTCCTATATGTCAGAACAAAAAATAGATGGCAACCTTCTTTCCCCATACGTTAGGGAGTGGCTAAGTCAGTGCTTTTTCCAAGTGAGGAGAGCTCTGGTGTTCATTCCACTGTTACTGTTACGTGTTGAGGGTTCTCCTTTCTTCTGCTGGGTCTTTCAGTCATACCCTTCAAAACAACAAGAACTTGCTAATGCTAGCCACTACCTATCTTTCTCTCAAAAAGAAAAAAATTTCTGGCTTTTTTTTTTTTTACTATTTGGGATGGGTGGAATTTTCCACCTTTGGTGCTAAACCGTGGGAAAGTAGGCTGTTGCAGTTTGAACAGAAGTTTTAGCAGTGGAGCTGGTTTTCCAGTAGTCTAGGGAGCCTAAAATGGCAGCTGATGACAAAGGCTAGCCATAAATTGAATTGTTTTGTTTGACTAGAACTATGTAAACAAAATAGTCAAATGGGATGCAAGTGTACAGAACAAATTGCTGTTTACACCCAAGTGTTTCATGGTTCTCCAGTGCTGTGACAAGGGGCAATGTCTGCAGCTGTGGCATAACAGGAGAAAGGTACAAAGTCTGGGGTTTATGGAGATAAGACTGAAATCCTTGCAATATATTGTAAATATTACTGTACAGAAATCTATAAGAAATACAGATTTTATATATATATACATATATAACTTTTCTAAGGGGTATAAGCGTACATGTTTTATGAAATTGACCAAGCATTACATCGGTGGGGATTAAGCAGAAACTTTCTTCTGGAGCAGGTTGTCCTGCCATTGCCTCCTGTGAAGTTTCTTGGATCTGCTTTTGAATCCTTCGGAATAGTGGTTGGATCTGATAGGGATGTTTCACCATTGTTATGCTTATATTCCTGTGAAAAAAACTATGTGCTTTTGAATGCATACAAATAAAACTACCACTCTGAGAGGTAATGTTTGTTTATTTAGAGTATACTTTCATTTTGCTGTCTCCATTAAAGTGCGATTATTTTAAAGCTGGAATCCCATTAGGGAAATAATGTCTCTGTGAGTGAGGCTGATACTTGACTGTGAACTTCTCAAAGTGCAATGCATCCCTGAGCCATGCTCTCAAGGAGATAACTAGTAGCTCTCAATATCAGTAAATTTGAATTATATGAGGCTAAGGCTGTTCTACAATATTCTAATTTTTTTTTTTTCAGAACATGGCTGAAAAGATAAAGTTTATTTCTGAAGGGTACTGTTTTTTTCCAAATGTAGTGTTCTGTTTGGTCATACTCACTGTCAAAAGCTACGATATGCTGCAGGCAACGTCACACGCATCTCAACCAGTGTGCAAAGTGGGAGGGAGTTTGAAGTTCTGCTTGGAGAATATATTATCTCCAGAATCTTATAAAAAACTTGTTTGACTTAACTTTCCATAGAAAGAATTCAGTATATTATGCTACGTCTCTGTTTATTTGTTTCGTGAAGAAAGGAGCAGAAATAATGGTTGCATACAGTGAGCTTTTACAAGAAACCAATGCACTCCACTTTCATAGTTACCGTTGTGGTATGGTCTAATCTGCTCAGACTCAAGTGTTTCACCAGCCAGCATTTGAAGGCAACTTGAGGTGGAGCTAAAAAATGCTTGCTGTGCTGATTGGGATCTTCCACAAAAACCCAAGAGCAACTTTATTATCACTGACATGTAACCTTCCTCTCACAACTCCTGCGTGACTTATGCACAGTATGAAGCAAGTCTGGAAAGGGTGAAATGCATTCATCTCCCTTTCTGTGGAGGTTAATCTCCCACAACAAGCCTTTGCTCATCTTGCTGCCTTAGAGAGGACAGAGCCATTGTAGTTGGACAATGACCTTGGGCTACAGCCCAGCTTACCATTTAGGAACATTGCTCTTAAATAATTTTTCAGGTAACTCCTTTATCCCATATTTTATGACGTCCAGTGGATTTCTTCCAGAAGTCAGGTTTGGCAAGCTCCTGCTCTCAGACTGTCAGGTGCAAGCAACCTTTAAAAGTCACATCTTACCCATCCACTGCTTTGCTTCTGATTGGTCTCTGAGTAGTAAATTGGTGTTGGAAAGAACCTAGAAGAAAGGTCTTTTCAGATGTATTGTAGACGTTGAGGCATTCTGAACACACCACTGCAAAAGTACTCAGTATCTCCAAGAGCTTTTTCCAAAGAAGGGCTATGCTATGTCAACAGCAGGCAAATAAACAAATACAGAATTTGGCTTTACTCTGCAAAGAGATGCCTTCAAATTTTGAGGACATTTTGTGATTGGCTTTATCCTGTGGCATTGAACGGAGACTATGTCAATTCACTTAAGTATAATGTAGAGAGAGGTGGTAGATGCCCATCCTTGGAAATAAAATCAACTTAGAAAGGACTGCTCAGCTCATTTGCAGGCAATGGTGCAACAGCAGTCTGTCAAGGTCTGCATTACAAAAGGTGTTGAGAATTTTGGTCAATTATACTTGCCAATAAAATTTATGATATAGCATAAAAATAAACAGTATTATAGGAAAAAAAACCTTCCAGATCAAAGTCAGCTACATATATCCATCTCCAGGAATCCACCTAGTTACTGAAAGAACACAAAATCCTGTAAAATTAGCTTGCACATTTGTACTGGACTTGAGTTGCCTCAGCAGTTATGATTAAAAATATCTAAGAACTGTGATTGGGTTTAAAAGTTTGCCTCAGTCATCAGGAGCTCAACAGGAGTACTAATTTTTATGTTTTTCTGATAGGCAGTAACAGGAACCAGAGGGCAGCAATCATCAACACAAAACCACGTGATTATTGGTCGGTTATTGATCGGCATTAGAGCACTGAGGCAACAAACACCAAGATGTGGAGCCACACACAAAGAGGCAGGCACAGCTGAGCACACCAAGGGGAGTGCTGCTCCTATTCCCTCCTTTTAGCCCAACCCCTTCTTGCATCACTGTTTTTGTTGACCAGGAAGTCTTAACCACTTCCGCAGTTACTCATCGCTGAGTTGCTCATCTTGTGCCCTCTCTGCCCGTCCCTTTCCGTGTTTACATTTCCAATGAACTCATTCATGTGCCAATCATAACGCATGGCACTGCTCTATTTATCCTCATTCCTGTAATCTTTTTTTCTGGATAGTGTTTCAGTTAGGTTTTACACCTTTCTGCTCAGTCTCTCTGTTTCTGCCCTAAGGAAACAAAGAACTAATCATGCAAAAAGACAAGAAATGAGTGTGCTCTGTAGTTAAGCAGAAGTTTTCAAGATCTGAGACCAACTCTCTAGTTTTTTTTCATCTATATAGTTCTTCCTGCCTAGCTTAACAATAACTTTTCATTGTTTTCTTCTTTGATGCCTGGTTGTAACATCATCTTTGCCTTGGTTTGTCTTCTAGAGGATATTTTTCAGAGCTGCGATGACACTTTGTCCTCAAAGAGCTCTGAGCACAGCTATTGCAAAATCACATCCCAAATCACAAGTCTTTCATGATGTAGTATAGTTTAAACCTTCTAGGAACTTTGGTGGGGCCAAATAAGAACATCTCTTGAGATTGTTGGGAAGGTGCAGTTCACCACTCATTTCTTGGGAACATGTCTTCACTCAACAGTCATTTCCTGCAAGGAAGTAAATTTAAGAAGAATTTTATCACATGCAAGAGTCAACCAACGTCAAACAGAGAGATGCAGTCTATTGGGTTTACCTGCAAACAGAAGCTGAGGTGACTCTCCAGGCATCTATTGGGTTTAAGGGCATCTGCAGAGCTGCCCCCATCTGCTCTGACAACAATGAGAATAGGATTCCATTGTAAAAAAGGATTAAATTCCTTGATGTCAATTACTATAAAGAGGCAGAAAATTGTGTAACTTCTGAGAACAGGCCTTCAGTGTAACAATCGAAGACAGACTAATTGTCTGGAAGCTCAAATTTTCCTAAATTTTCAGATATTTAGATTGTATAATTTTATTACCCTACAGTTGGTGGAAAGATCATCTTATTCCTGCAGAGTTTGAGACATTTATAGATCATCTTACATTGCTGTAAAACAATTGCAGAAACAAGGTGGTAGGATGGTAAGAGGACTTATCTGCCCACTAATCATAGAATCATAGAATATGCTGAGTTGGGAGGGACCCACTAGGATCATCAAATCCAAATCCTGGCCGTGCACAGGACAATCCCAAGAATCACACAGTGTGTCTGAGAGTCTTGGTCTTCAAATATTTGCAACATAAATCAGCATGGTTTTTATTATGTTAGCATCTTGCTTTACTTGAGGACTGAGACCAATATTAACAACAGCCCTCGTGTGTAAAATGTTTGTACAAAAGCAGGAGTGCATAAAAATCTAAAGTGTGCTCATTACATCACACTACAAAGGATAATCTGTAAGATTTTTTTACCGTAAAAATGAATATAATGCAATTAAAAATCATGCCCTCCAAAATGCAAGGAAATAAGGAAAACTAATTTGGAGTAATGTTTAACTCCCAAAGTTACACAATTTGGCATATTTTTGTCTTTCTTCGGAGAGGCATACCCTAAGAAAGGCATTTACATCCTACCTAATGGTTCAGCAGAGATGGCAAGATTTAGGAAAGTTGCAGTAAATTGTGAAAGAGATGTTTCATCACAGAACAGAACTCAGATTCTGCCTGCAGTTGGGAGGCACAGGAAACTGTTGTTTTAATTAGAAGCATGGATTTAAATCTATTTGCATTGCTTTAACTGTAAAATAAAATTGATTCAGAAGTGCTGCAAATGTCCATGTGCTCAGTTGTCCTTCATCAGTCCTCCCTCTGCTTAGCTCGTGTCACAAGGCTCAGCTGAACAGAAACAAGTGAAAAGATTTGGAGCTCTGAAGCACTCATTTAGCTGAGATGTGGCCATGGAATGAGATCTGGTTCTCAAGTGCTGTGGAGCCAGTTACCCTCCACCAGGTGCAAGCCCAGCTCCAAGGTGTGCTGAGAGGCACAGAGCACACCTGGCCTCTGCCAGCCTCCCTTTAGAGCTGCAGCACGTGGGGCATCTCCTCAAGCTTTTGTGCACCTGGCAGGAGCTGGTGGAGCAGTGGGACTGTGTCGGGAGTTTAGTTGAAGCATGGCTTAAAGAAAAAGGCCATGAAGCCATGCAATTGAGAGAAAAGTAAAAGGTAGTTGCAAAGCAGTTCCAAAAGCAGTTCCCAGCCTGACTTCTATAAACAATTAGACTCTCTCAGGCATCACTCTATAAACAATAAGGTTCTCAGACAGTCTTCCCATAACAAGTGAAACACCCTCTCTGGGAAAAGATGGCACCCTGGGAACAGATGTGGAAGTTTTGGGAACCGTTCATATCACAGTGGGAACACTGGTTTTATTTTGTGTAAACAATCAACGGTATTGTAAAACAAAAGGAGTGGTTAGAGTTTTCTCTGTTAGCCCATCGTAAACCTGGATTTTGGAATATGCATGAAGTTAATTAACACTGTTATTTAAAGTGACTGATCAATCAATAAATCGGAGTTCGATGCATTATAGGATGGTTGTCTCCCCCTCACTTCAACAGGACTGCTGGGGAGGAGGCCTGCTGGGAAAAAAGGCGGTTGACCTGGGCCCTAAAAGTGCTCTCCAGGGATCATCCTCTCAACTACAGCTGTTCCAGCTTCAGGGCCCTTGCCTACTGTGTAAATAGAATATGTACTGCTAAGTTAAAGGAAGAGAGCAGGGTTTCTTTTCATCTAAATTAATGCTCTACCACTTTAAAAAAATCTGTATTTGTCTCTCTAAATAGATCATAAATACTTATTTCTCATTTAAGCCCAACTTAAAATTATTTTTCTCATTCCTAAATTAAAACAAACACTGACCAAGTACTCCTGTATTTGTTCTCTGTTAATTTTACTCAACATTCTTCTATACAGTTATCTTTTCAAGGTGTATGTATATATGTATATTTAATTTGAAATAAATACTTCCCATAGTTCTATAAACGGAGTTATGATCCAGATCGAAACCATCCAAACATTTAGGACTCTTCAGGTGCTGAATGATAACAAGACAGAGAAGGACACCAATTTTACATTTTACATTTTGCTACAAGCCTGGGTTTTCATCCAGATTCACAGTTCAGTGGAGGAGGCAGGAGAGTCACGAGCAACTTATGGTATGAAACTCATGGTATCCATGACTCTGGTCATGGATGAGTGCTGTGCTTTCCTGTACATGTATACATGTAGCATGGTAACATCCTGGGAATGACTGCAAAGCATAAACATCTCCCAGCACAAATATTTCCAATATCAAGAACTCTCCAATGTCCATTTCCTGCAACCTTCTCAGCCTTTCCTAGTGCTTCTATTCGTTGTGACAAACCTCAAAGACATAGCTGGAGACACAACAATGTTTTCTGCAGTCAGGATCACACCTTTGCCGCTGTGATCAAGGATGAAATGTAAAGCAAAGACAACAAATTCCATCCAAGGAGGAAGTAAACGTGGGTGGTTCTGAATGAAATCAAATGGGATGGTGCAATGGAAACACAAAATAGTCAATCATAAACGGATGTATTTCATAGGAAGAATCCTGCCACGTAGCAGCAAATCCACCAGAAGTATGAGAAAAGCCAGTGTAGCTAAAAAAGGAGGTGAAAATTAAATCGCTTCAAGGAGGATTCTTAAGACATGAGGAAAAAAGTAAACTAGAAGGCTCCCAGACTGTAAAAAGAAAATGTAGCTGTGATGATGGTGTTTTCCATTGTGTGGAGGAGTCAAGACAAATTAATCAGGAATAAAGTGAAAGATATGTCAAGTATTTGACTTTCTTATTAATAATTGGGTTGGATCCATTATGTCTAGTGAGCTCACTAAGTCTAGTGAGCTTCTAAGGTAAAAGTAAGCTGATGTTCGAATCATTTTATTGAAGTCATAGATTTTGGCTTTATAAAATGTTCTCCTTTTCAGGCTTAAGGCTCTCACAGTATTTAATTGAGTAATAATCAATTACTGGTAGTAGTTACAGCTAGAAAGAGCCACATGATACTGCAGCCAAGAAGAGGGGTTGCTCAGATATTGGGTCATAGCTGTTTGAAATGGTGCAATGTTTCAAAAGAACTCACAACCTTTCCAAATCATAATTCTCTTTATCAGAAGTATCTCAGAGCCAGTTTTGCAAACAGATGCTGGTACCAAGCGTTCAGCCACATGACTCAGCTCTGGCAGCTGAACCTGCCAGCACTTGTCCTGTGAGCTGCTGTGACTGTCCAGGTGTGTGCTGCTGGCTGGCTCCCAACGGGAGGCGACGCAGCCTGTGGGCATTTTACAGCTGAGGCTGTTGCTGTGCTCTAGGGGCAGGCTGACAAGCAGTGCCCAGCAGCCCAGTGCACCTCACCTGCCTGCCCACCCCAGCAGGCCTTTCTGCAGCCCGTGAGTCATCCTGTCTCCTGACTGGAATGAATCACTCCTGCAGCTACCTGCAGTTCACTGCTGACTCCTGCCTGGGGCACAATGGTGGCTGATGTAGGCTAGACTAATAACCTTTGGCCAGTTAAACTTAGTCAAGAGCAATCCCACCCTCATCAGGTGTTCATAAACTGTACCGTTGTGAAAGTGTGTGTCTAAAGTCATAAAGTCTACTGAGATTTTAAGGGAGGGCCTGTCACTTTTTTGGTTCTTTGTCCTTTATTGAGGTAAAACATTTTGGTCACTGTTTTGGCCTACTGTTTCTAAAAATCCCCACCCAGGTGTGGCTGGAAGAGCTTCAGCTTGGTGAACCCCAAATTTGTCAAAACTGAGGGGCCCTGGAAGAAATGCTGCAGAGCCAACTTGGTCATGGGCAGAAAGTCCCAACTGGGCAAAGAATGTTGGGTGCCTCCAGGCCAGTGGGCTCAGCAAATGTGACACCGCAGTGGCACCCTAACATCAAGAGGGAGTGTAAAAGTTGTCCTTACTTATCTAGGAATAGGCAAGTTAGTTAAGGATAAACTCAATGTCTGGCTCATAAATTAACTTCTGTGGAGTGTGGCTATTTAGAACAATTGTCTGCTCCCTTAAATCTCTTTTTTGAAGACTTTTTCAATCTCACAACCAGCAGGTTAAAGTGGTGCCAACTGAGACATGGTGAGATTTGGTTTATCCTTATGATAGAGAGCAACACCTTAGGCAAATCTGAAAAATCAGGTGGTATTCTATTCTAGAAAAGAGCTGTTTCTTTAGCCAAAAAAAGCTGGAAAGGCAGGGAAAACAAAGGCAAGTATTGATACAACAGTCTTTGTTTTACTTTCAGAATGAAAGAGGAAAGAGCAGTTTGTCAAAACAACAGCAAAGGTGCAGAAAATCAGTGGAGGAAGGAGATCTGAGTCATTCGTGTACATAAATCTAGATATCTAAATGGTAAGGCTGGTCAGAAAATTTCCAACAAAAATATTTTTCATAATGGAACTTGTCTTTAATGGAGTTCATGTTTTTCAGAGAAGTATTGAATGAATATCCCCCCCTCCACCTCCCCCCACCAAAAAAATATTTTAGGCACCAATGAAATTAGAAATCTCTGAAAATGAATATATTTTTACCAGGAAGAAGAGTTCAGGTCCAAGCAAAACATCACATACATAGTAGAGGAAGCAGCATGCTCAGAGTACCTGGTGTATTCAGAAATAGGCTCATTTTGTGTGCTGGGTTCTTTTTGGTCCTGAGGCAGATCATGGAAAAGTTGAATACAATTAATTAGTAATTGTTCAGCTGGACAATACTGTTGTTGTTGTTGTTGTTGTTACAGGCCAAAACTACTGACAAGAGCTTTAGAGAACTCCCGTTATACCATTAATGCAAAACTCTGTACTCACTAGTACACTGCTGGGTCTGGGCACCGTACCCCCCTCATCTTAAAATTTCAATATGTACATCTATTTTCTCAAGTCTATTAATATTAAAAGTAATATTCATTAGTATTCCAATCAGACAAACATGTTCCAGGCCATTAGAGGGCAATATAAAGAGTCATTACTTTTTTCCAGATACAGTGCAATGCACTGAAAAGGAAGTTTTCATTTGAACTCTAAACTTGGATGATATCTTAATATGTGAATGTACAACTACTGAAGCTGTTAATGTGTAACCAACTGAAATTTTGTTTGGAACAATACCTTGAGTCTCTGCAGTTTTCTCAGTTATGTTACAGCCAGCAGCAACTTGTGATTTCTGTGCGCTGTGATAAAATATTTTTCATTTAACAAATATAGTTGTGTCAGAGAGAAAATTAAAGGTGATTTCCCTTCTGGCTATCTTTTTCCTTTTTCTAAAGGTCTATGTACCCTCTCTAGATATTGCTTTATCACTTATATTATGAAAAGCAAGTCTGTTGTGAAACACACTTAAATCATCCAGGAAGTCTTGTAACACCCATTTCAGATTGTTTCACAATGATATTTTTATTTCTGTGTGGAAAACTGAAGCAAAAAGAAATGAAAATTCCATAAAATTGAGAAAATACATGCTGATGCTAAAGGGAATTTTTTTTTACCTTTGAAAGAGAACTATAAAGGGAGGGAGGAAGGAAGGAAGGAAGGAAGGAAGGAAGGAAGGAAGGAAGGAAGGAAGGAAGGAAGGAAGGAAGGAAGGAAGGAAGGAAGGAAGGAAGGAAGGAAGGAAGGAAGGAAGGAAGGAAGGAAGGAAGGAAGGAAGGAAGGAAGGAAGGAAGGAAGGAAGGAAGGAAGGAAGGAAGGAAGGAAGGAAGGAAGGAAGGAAGGAAGGAAGGAAGGAAGGAAGGAAGGAAGGAAGGAAGGAAGGAAGGAAGGAAGGAAGGAAGGAAGGAAGGAAGGAAGGAAGGAAGGAAGGAAGGAAGGAAGGAAGGAAGGAAGGAAGGAAGGAAGGAAGGAAGGAAGGAAGGAAGGAAGGAAGGAAGGAAGGAAGGAAGGAAGGAAGGAAGGAAGGAAGGAAGGAAGGAAGGAATCACAAACAATATGAGGCTGAAATAAAAGTGTTTAGGAAATAGAAATCAATAAAATATTTTTAAGCAAAGCCTGTTTGTAGCTCAGCTATCCTACTAAAGAAATTACACTCTTCTTAGAATCTTGTTTACATGGTTTTTATAATGTGTTTAGAAGTAATTATTTTACACTTTGCTCCTAAATTTGTCCCCACCAGTCTTCCCCCTCATATCTAGCCTTTTGATTTTTCCTTCTGCTTATGAAAATAAGGCTGCTTGCAAGGTTACATGGCACTTCCCAGGGCATTCACTAGGTGTACCTGAAAGTCATGTCCTGTGTTTGCCTGAGGTATTGGCTGCTCCGCCCATAAAGGGGCAGAGATTGCATTTGTTTGCAGATGAAATCTATATTATTGATTTCTAGCTATCAAGGTTCAGGCAGCTGCTGTTTTCTGAAACCCTAAGGCAAACAATGAATTGTAGCACCAAAAAGACACCAGACAATTTTTCTTGCTTCTGCCATTTCCTTGTACTAGCTTTTATGTCTTTTATCCTGACTTTCTGCTTTGGAGACGTGCCTAAGTCATGAGATTTTTCTTGCTCTTCTAGATGGACTAGTCCTCCAGACTGCAGTAGTCTGTCAAAGGTGATCAAAGAAGGAGCTGAGAGGAGACAGTTTAAAAGGGAATTGCTGATCAAAGGAATGCAAAAAATATTTTTACCAGAGATGTGTGATATTATGTCATGAGAGAATTGGTATAGAAGGAATAATGGTCTGTTTTATTATTAAAATAAAGGTTTGCAATAATAATAGGTTCTTGAAAAAGACTGTAATATCTCTTATTATTATCTAATAAAAATTAAGCTGTGGCTTTTTGATAGCTTTTCAGGTCCTTTCATCAGCTCTTCAGAGCTAAGGGCTCTTTTTTTTAATATACATTTAACTGTTTTGCTGAAGTCCCGTGAGCTGGTTATTTTTGAAGGTATGATACAGGACTAAATGGATTGGTATTTCTGTTTTATTGGCTTGTTAAAATGAAGCATGTTCTGAGGAAGACAAATTGGCAAGCTGGCAAAGATTAAAAGCTGTGAAGGGCAAAACATGTCACTGGGACAACTTTCAACACTTGTGTGAATCCACCAGGAAGCCACCCACTTTGCACCAGTGCACCCACACAGCTCAGAACCCACCCAAAGCTGTGGGATGGTGCTCCCTGGACCAGCACAGGGCTGCCTTCAAACCCTGCATCCTCAGGGGCTTGGCAGGGCACAAACACAAACCAATAAAATATTTGTAACAAAAGCAGTTCACATTCTAGGAGATGTCAAGAAATGTCTGACAGCTACAGTGAAGACAACAGATGCAAGTCAAAACAAAGCCAGCATTTTCAAAATACTGCCAGTATCTTAATCTATACTTGGGCAATTAAATTACTCAATCACAGACCTTATTAAGGACATTAACAGTCGAGAAATTTCTGCAGTTCTGAAAGAAAAGAGCTCCCATTTTTTTGGCTGAACTCAATGTAGAGACAAGCTTTTCCCAAGAACACAGGAACTGACTCAGAAAGGCCAAGTTCAGACATGCCTGACAGTCCAGCTCTGCAGAAACGCCACAGGAGAACCCACCCCTCACTGGCAACGTGTCTCCTGCAGCTTGTAATTGAAAATATGGAGAATTTTGGTTTGGATTCCTGATTACAAATACAATATTTTAAAATACAGACTCAACATGCACTGGATATTGATATTTCAGAGTAGACTCCCTGTTCTGTCAATACTTCAATATCAGCAGTGCTGGAGGGTAAGTACCACCAAATGATTGTATGGATTTAAACCTAGCTTTAAAAAAATCAGTAAGAGCACATCTCACAATGACAAAGTCTTTCAGTCTCTTTTTTGATAAAGATTCACAATTCTAAACAGTACAGGTACACGACAGAATTATGAAATACATCAACATTTCTCTTCTTTCATTGCCTTTTATTTTGGGGGAGGGGTTTGGCAGACCTATTTGTAAACATTCATCCCTCATCCAACTGCTGATCTATCAGCCAATAAAAAGCTAGTAACATTTAAAAATACAACAGCCTGAAATGTAAAACAGAGCTGCATATGGACTCTTGTCTTCTCCAGAATTAGAAATACTGTTCACTTTTTGGAAAGCAGTATGAATGAATAAATGAATGAGGAAAAAGAAAGGCAGACACATAAATAATTTTATAACATGACTAATGTTCTAAATCATTAAATGAAGATTTTATCAGTTTGTCATATCTCTTTCCATTCAGTTGCATGATTCTCTCATTAGGAGCAATTTCTCTTCAGAATTCTTCAGTGTCTTTCCTAAGAGAGTTTCACCACTGTGAAGAAGAACTGACACACGAGTTACAAAATAGTGGATTTCCCCTAATCTGATCTGATTAGCAATGAAAATGAATATCCCAACACAGATATTTCTGGAGTTTGCAGACATTAATGATTTAACAATCATTGCAGCATGTATAGCCATTTTCATGTGTGTTTACATAATAGAAGCACCAAAGCCTGCTGGACTGGAAGTTGATCAAAGTCACATTCCCAATTAGGCAGCAAGCCAAGAGAAAGGGTGAGCTGATAAACTCTTCCCAGTATTCATATTCCCCTTAAATGCTAACTAATCATGGGATTATTGAGATGAAGTACATCACCCTGACAAAAACACAATTGAAGCTTTTATCTTAGAACAATAAAAAAATAAAATTTTCATCTTAGGAAAATAAAATTACCACAGACATTCATACAATTCTGAATATTAGTGGATCTTGTTTTCATTTTGTACAAGATCAAAAGGGTGGAACCACTGGAAATTTGTTTTCAATTATTTTGAAAGGTTTCAGTGGACAGTTTTGAAGAGCTTTCTTCTAAAAATAGCAGTACAGTCTATGACTACAGAGATTTCTAACCTCACTATCATTTCAGTGAAAGAAGAATTAGGGCTGCAATTTTATTTTTTTCATGAGAAATAGAAACAGATTAAAACCTGTTCTCTTTAGAGATGATGACGAGGGCTGGATGCCAGAATATTGGATTTGGCATTGAAAGGATTCCCTCAGAGTTTATGAAGAAAAATTATCATGACACACATAGCTTAGAATGCTGGAAACAGAATAGTGAATGCTTTCTCTAGACTCATGTAAGCCACAGACCTACTCAACAGTGCTGTTCTGAGGACAACCGGTTCTTCCATAATTGAGCTACCATGATCCTAAGAACAAGCAGCAACAAAATTGTGTTGCCTCAAACCCAATTTTTTTTCTTTTATAGTTGCTAATAATTGCACCTTTTCAGTTAGTTCTTCCATTTGCTCCATAATTAGAGCAAATAAACAGTTTACCCAATTTTTAGCCTTTGCTTGAGTCAGGAAATGGGAAATGAGAATATGGCCTTTTAGCTCCACAGTTACACAGCTTCCCTGATAACTAGAACATGCCTTCAAATTTTTTAATTTTTTTCTTTTATGAAAGAATGTAGGCTTTAATTTGTCTTTATCACAGTAAAAATCACAATTTCCATGGAACAACAGAAAATTCATATAAATGTCTTTGAGGGATTTGGTTTGATTTTCCCTGGGATATTCAAGAATCTCCCCTAGAATATTGTGAAATGATGCTTTGGATATTCCCTTTACTCATAGGTACTTTACTTACCAAATTACAGACCTCATATATGTTTTCATAGTAAATGAGAATAACCAGAGCTGTGCCAAACCTCGGTGCAAAGCCCTGCTGTGCTAGTTTGCTGTGTTACAAGTAATCCTCTGCTCACTTTCTTTTCTAAAAGGTGATTTATCCTCATCAGACTGAAACCACCACTATTTGTTGTATCCTTTTGACTTTCCTAAGAACCTGAAACAAGCTGATCCTTCATGGTGTCAGAGAACATTCAGAATACACAGCACCTTCCAACACAGCTTCTCTGCTGGTGGTGCTGCTGCTGCGAGCCAGGGGCTGCTGGAGCTGCTGGGAATTGCTCATGGCACAGCAGGTGAGCTCTGCCTGCATGTACATGCAGTGCTTTGTAATGGTTGTTGTAAACCCTCCAGCACTAAAGAGCTGAGAAATTGTCCATTGGCAGACAGCAAACACAAACAGCAAATGTCGGTGAGAGGATGGAGTTCTTGCCCAATCTTCTTAACACTCAGCAAAGTAGCCCTTCAGAAAAGGATGTTTTGAATTCTGTTCCTGTGTGAAACTGCAAATATCCAAGTTCACCACACCCCAAAGCAAACTTAGACCCACTGGTATTTGACTGCAGCCATTTTTAGCTGCACAAGAAAAGACATGATTTCATAATGCCATCCCATCACTTATTCACTCTCTCTTAGCAACCCCAGCTCATGAAACAATTTAGGTCACACAGATGAGTGCACTCAATCCCTACCAGCAAAGCTGGTGTTTAAGAACTCAACATTAATCATGCTATATAATATTCACGTATGTGCATGTTACAGGGCAGTCAGTGCTGTGCACAAACCTGTACATACTAACCATGGCTAATTTGGAAGAGGCATGTAAAATAATTAAGCAGTAAACCACAACGCATTTCATGGAGATCAGTGATGTTTCTTTGATTTTTGTAAAGTATGGGAACAATGAGCCTCAAACAACCCATTGAGTGCAAAACTATTTACAAATTTTACTATTAATCATCTTTATATATTGGATAAAGGTGCATAGATACATATAAAAATTGTTACCATGGTTAGACACCAGGTCTGATCTCTCAGCTTTGCTCTCACAAATGGCACTGGAGTCCCCCACACAGACCCCACATTGCTGGACACCAGGTTAGGTGCATGTTGCACTTGGGTCCTCATCTAGAAACTTGGGTCCTCTGCTGAGACCCCACCTGCAGGGCTGCACCAGCTCTGGGGTCCCAGCACAGGAAGGACATGGAGCTGTGGGAGTGAGTCCAGGGGAGGCCAGCAAGATGATCAGAGGGATGGAGCAGCTCTGCTGTGAGGAAAGAATAGCAGAGAGAACTGGAATTGTTCAGCCTGGAGAAAAGAAGGCTTTGGGGTGACCTAATTTCAGCCTTCTAACACCTAAAGGAAGAATACAAGTGAGATGGAGAAGGACTTTTTACAGGAGCATGTGGAGACATGACAAGAGGAATAGCTTCAAATTGAAAAAGAGTAGGCTCAGATTAGATACTAAAATATTTTTAAATCCTTTACTGTGAGGATGGTGTGGCACTGGCACAGCTGGAGCAGGGAGGCTGTGGATGCTCCATTCCTAGAAGCCTTCACAGCCAGGTTGGATGGAGCTCTGAACAACCTGGTCTGGTGAAAGGCATACCTTCCCACTGCAGGGGTGTTGAAGCTAGATGGTCTTTAATGTCCCTTCCAGCTCAAGGCATTCTGTGATTCTGTGAGTTATGATACATCTGTGAATCTGCAAGAAGCACGTGTCACCCAGCTCAACAAGGAATAATAGTTTTTTCCTTCACATAATTCAAAGCCTGAGGACAGGAAGGACCATCTGCCACTACCACCTCAGTGCCACATCAGTCTGCAGAAGGCCTGTCACCTTGTTGTTATGGCACAGAGTCAAAGATTAATTCAGCCAGGGCACAGAGGATATGCCCCAGAGGGTGAGTGATTCAACAGGGCATATGAGGCTGTGACTGAGTGCATCTGTGGGAAGTGTGAAAATTTAGTGAGAAGCCCTCATTCCAGCAGGATTGCTTCACCCAGCACCAGGTCCTTGTGTACACTCAGGAACCTAGGTTAGACAAACTATATTAATGGTTTATACAAATATTAATTATCAATCAGGAATTAATTTCCACATAGGATGGTGCTTTCAATGAAAAGTAATATTAGGCAAGACTGAAAAATATTACTACTGTGCTGTTATAGCATGAGATGAGAAAATCAAGTATGAAGAGAAGGTAGAAAAGGAGAAGACTTATTAGCAGTTGGCAAAAGAGTCTTGGAAGGAGTCTTGGAAACAGGAAAAAATGTGAGCTTAAGTCCAGGCAGAAGTCTAGTGTTAACATGGCACATTCCTTCTTGGACTACGAGGGAAGCATGGTGACTTTTGTGATAGACATCCAGATAGTGTTGGTCATACTTGGAACAGATCATTCTGTGTCCACCTCTTACAACATTCAGTCTCCAATGTCCTCGGAGAGTTCCTCTCAATAGCACAGCATGATGCATTAACTTTGGACTGGGCAGTGAACCTGATGCAAATCTGCACCCTGTTGCTCAGACAGTCCCAGAACCCAGCACGGCTCTGTTTGTGGAGAGCGGCCTTTTGCATCTCCCTCACAAAAATGCAGCAGCCCTCCACTTTTCCTCCAGCTCATCCAAAGCACCCACAAATCTACATGAAAGGACTGAGCTGATCCCACAAGTGAAAGCCTCCAGAATTTCAAATGTATTTTCCATGTATTAGTCTGACATGAGCACTGTAAAGCTCCTGGTTTATCAGGTTTTTCTGTTCCTGTAGCCAAAGCTACTCCAGCAGATGGCTTTGTCTCACCCTTTCTCAGCCTTGAAGTTCCTGTTACATGGGCCAGTTGTAAAGTAAGCATCTGGGGAAAGGAGCCACTACAAGAACAGCCTTGCTGTGGGTGCCTTTTGGGAAAAGGTTTGATACTATGCATTGGAAGCACAAATTATGCAAGATCATTTTGCATAGCTTGGTTCTGGATCTGTGAACCAAAGGCTGAGGCGGGGAATAAAGAATGTGGAGGAATCCACCCTGCATCTGGCACGCCTCTGTATCTGTGACTGGTGCCTGTAAGGTTTTCCTCATCACCTATCCCTGGGCTTTGCCAGCAGAGACCCACCTGTCTTCAGCCACTGAGGGCTATTCCAGAGACAAGGATCAGTGAGGGAGGTGCTCTGATGGACTTCATCCTTACAAAGAAAGAGCATTTCACAGGAACATAAAGATCAAGGGGCAGTTGACTGTTTATCAGTCAAATAGGGGATGTTTATTTTGTCTGGCTCTCATAACATCAATAATGATCTAGGTGTTGGGGCAGAGAGAAGACTCAGTAAGACTGCAGCAATAAAAGGTAGGAATGAGTGGTTGACACACCAGGGAGTTTTGTGGGCATTCAAAGGAACATGACCTGACCAGACTGGAGAAATGGGCTGGCAGGAATCTCATGAAGTTGAATAAGGGGAGGTGCAGAGTCTTGCACCTCAGGAGGAAAAGTTCCTGGCACCAATAGACTTTGTGAGACAACAGCTGAAAAGCAGATCTGCAGAGAAGGAGTGAGGGACTCTGGTGGAAAACAAGCTGACCGTGACCCAACATAAATAATTGTAGCAAAGAAGGACAAGAACCTCCTGAGTTGCATAAAAAGTGGTGCTGCCAGTAGATCAAAGGATGTGACCCTGCCCTCTGCTCTACTTACAGTTGTGCATAAACAACCAACAGAGCTGTAAAGAATACATGGGGGTCAGACAGGAGATCTCTAGAAGTCCCTTTCAACTCTTCTGTTTTGTGATTCTGTCAAAACAAATGAGTAAGAAAGCACAGATTTTAGTTTCTCTGTATGGAGTAGAAGGACTTGGTGCTCTGGTTCATATGCAGTGTGTATCCCATTAGCTTATCCATTGATTTTAACATAAAGCTCAGGAAAATGTGCTTGGCCCATAGCTCTCAGTGAAGTGACACAGTCACAGCGTTCCCTTGTTGTAATGGAAATGACACCACTGAAGTGGTTGTGACTATAAAATAACTGATAATGTGCTGCTTTGCATAGAGGAAAAAAACCCAGTTTTCAGAACTAAGATCACTGCAAAACTGTACTGGTAAGTTTGAAAATCATTCTAGTAAGAACCATAATTGAAAAGAATGCCAAAACATGGTTTAAACTGCTTAATTAGATATATTCTGTCCCACTCTCTAGTATTTATTACCTTTGTCATCCAGTGTATTATTATAGACTCTGAAGGTCACACTTCAAAGTCTTGTTTTAGGTTCTTTAATGTGCTCAAAATGGTCTGGTCTTGATGTTCTGTGCCAAATTTCTTCCTGCAGAAGTTTTATCAAGCATTTATGAAATTTATATTTGGCCTATGATTTTTCCTTTCTAAAACTGGGGGAGATATGAAACTCATCCAATTTTAATTAGTTCCTTAAATGGGTCATTATCATATCTGAAATATCTGAATGAGGTTCTTGGAGCTGGCACAACTTCTCAGAGGGTAGCATATTCAGATGCTTTATGTAACAAGGCAGGAGGGAGCTCTATCATTTTCCCCAAAGTGGTGCAATGCAGAAGGATGTATACTAGCTCAGAATTCCCTGGGGACACCCAGTGCAAACAAGTGCCTATCATGTCCACCACACTTTTCAAGGACATTTTTGTTCTCTGCTAAGTATAGAGGGTATCAACAAAAGAGGCAGAGGCTTGGACTCATGCCTCACTTCAGAGATTAATACAAAGCTCCATTGCCTTCCTCTGGGGGAAGGAGAAGCAGAGTCTCTCCAGCTTGTCTGTGAGACACAGCCCAAGTCCCAGCCACCTCATTCATTCCTTGCCAGCAGAAATCAGTGAAGAAAGCCTGAAGAAACAGGCCTGACAGCCTTTTCATGCTCCTCCTGCATACATTCATGTGGTATGTGATTTTCCTCTGCTGCTTTTGGTCATCTCATGATGTTTGGCCTTTCTTTCCTTCCTGCTCTGGATACACAAGTAACCTTCAGTGCCCGCCTCTACTGTGGGTCAGATTGCTTTTCAAAGTCCTTTTAAATAGCACCAGGCAGAAAGCAAGCTACATCAACTATGATGACTTTACCACCATACCCTGTGATGACCTTTGGGGGAGCTGGAGCCTGGCATTCTTATTTTCTCAAACCCACATTGGATTCTCAGTTATGCTGGCAAAAGGCATTGAAAATAAATGGAGAGTTTTGATGCAGACAAGCATTCAGATCTTGGCTCCTCCCTGCTCGTTTGAGTAAACAAACAGTGTGTGATCCTCTAATGATCTAAGTAAATTCTGTAAAGAACAAGTATTTTTTACTCACAATTATTTATCTCATGTTTAGTTACTGGGTGGCAACCTCCAATATGAAATGCAAGGCTGCATACAGAGGAGAGTAAATAATCTGTCCAGAATGGTCCCCTGCAGCCCTCTGATAAAAGGAAATGTGAGCAGAGGTGCACCTTGACCAGCTGGAGTTTTGAATTGTGTTTGCAGAAGCTCAGATTGCAGGCTGTGTAAAAGCTTTCCTTTGGTGGTGGTTAGATCAAGCATTAGCAGCTGCTGTTCACTGGTGCATGTGGAATTAAAGCCAGTGACAGGTTTAAAAAAAAACAGAAAGAGAAAACACATGGGACAGTGGAAGGAACAAGGGCTGGTTGATGTTATCACTTGGCTGCAAACAGCAGAGCAGGGGAGGGGAGGGAGGGCTGCTTATCCCAGTTAATCCAGTTTGCTGCAGTTTCAAAGGCTCTCTGCTTTCCTTTTAACTCCAGTTCCCAGAAGAGTGAAACAAGGAAGGAAACAAATAGAAGGGACTTGAAGGTAGGCAAGGCAAATAAAATGCAGTAAGGGCAGTGTCCTAAAGTGAGCTAGGAGAGGAAACTCTAAAACATGTTCTCATGCAAAACAGAGGGTTAGCTCTCGACCTTCACCTGCAATTATCTGATTCTTCCAAAACAAGTTTAGTAGCATTCATGTTAGGGGTGGTATCACCTTCTGTTTTCTCCACACGTACCTGCATTAGAATACACAAAACTCAGTAGCAACTTATATTTCAAACCTGAATCCAGCCAAGCACTTTAACACAGCCTGAAAATGAGACTCATCATTAGTCCCACCAAAGTCAACAAGCTATTGATCTGATTAAATTTTAACAGGTACTTGAATGCTGTGCTAGCCTGAGATCTCCCAGATGCTTTTTCTTGCTCATTCCCCCGAGTGCTGATCAAAGGAAGCACCCAACCCTCCTCCCAGGCCAGGTCTGCCTGCCAGTGTGCTCTGCCATGGGAGGCTCCGTGCCTGCACATCCACGGGTGTGGGGCACTGCCCTCCCTCCTCCTGCCAGCCCAAGTGAGCTGAGCCAGGGCCCAGATACACACTGAGCCTTCTTTGAGAGTTGGAGATCAAGGAGCCTCTGCTGAGCTAAAGTGTTTGAGAGGAGGTACCTTCTGTCATGCCAAGGATGCTGGAGCCTGCAGCCTCTCCATCTCCATGCCTGAGCCCCAGGGAGGGGCACATTTCCTGCCAGGATGGAAATGTTGTGTTTAGATAGTAATTTTTTCATGCAATAATCAAGGGAATTAAACACAGTCCATTCTTTTCCTTGGGGAGATAATACATTTACTTGACTTCATATCCCAGTTCGTGTCACAAATTGTCAATGACTCCTAAAACAGAAAGAGTAGATGTGGGCACCTCCTCTATGAGTATAAATTCTGGGCAGAGTCTCTGTTGTCAGAAGTCTCCACTTTGGAATTGAGACATGAAGTGGGGTCATTATTTATTACACTCTGAGATATTTAATGCTCTCCTGTACTTGAAAAAAGGAACATTTCACAACCACAGGAAAATGATTGTAGGTGTGTACCAAAGCTGTAAGTTCCATTCTTTCACACAGCTGCCTGTATAAAATGAAGAAGGTTGTTCAGCTCCCTTAAGCTATACATGTCCTGGGCTTCAAAGCAGATACAGGAAACACACCTACATAAATACATGGATTTCTGAAGCCTCAGGTTAAAAATGTAATATAAGGCTTATTGACTTGGTGTGTTATGCTCAGTCTAGTAATTCTGTACCATGCTATGCAATTAAAAATGTCAAGTTGCTAGGGGAAGTTCAAACTACCCTTCTCAAAGAAATACCCACAGCATGACTCAGAACTGGCTCTGGGCATAGACAAAGTAGGGAAGAAGGCTGCTGGAAGGCAAGCCTGTCACAGGTAGCAGTGCATTTACCACAGCTTTGAAAAATCCTTCAATGTGCACTGAATTCTAGATGCTTTTAATTAGGGCAAATGAATGAAATCTTAGAGTACATGCCCTAATTGCTTGTCTCCAGGCACTGCACATGGAGTTGGGGCCGGGCAGTCTGGGCAGATTTCTCACCCCAGCAGTGAACTCAGGCACCATGAATTGCTCTGCCTATATGCTTTGTAGTGGGTGAAAAAACCCAGGCTTTCAGGGTGTGAATGTGTGGTGAGCCATTTTTTGGTAAGTTTTCAAGTAAGCAATCAAACAGAAAAAATGTCTCAATGCATTGTGGTTTACTTTAAAACTTCCTAGAAAATCACAGAATCACAGAATCACAGAAATTCAAAGCTGGAAGAGACCTATAAGATCATCAAGTCCAGTCGATGTTCTAACACCTCAACTAGATCATGGCAGCAAGTGCCACATCCAGTCTTTTTTTGAACTCTTCGAGGGATGATGACTCCACCACCTCACTGGGTAGATGATTCCAGTATCTGACCACTCTTTCTGTAAAATACTTCCTTCTTAATTCTAACTTGCATCTCCCTTGACGCAGCTTGAGACTGTGTCCTCTTGTTCTATCTGTTGTCGCCCGGAAAAAGAGACCGACCCCCAACTCATCTAGATTGTTTCTGTCTTTGGCTATTAAACTTGATTAATATGGCCAAGCAGGTGCAAATGCAGCAGTAAATGTTTAAAAAATACTGTTATCCTTCTCTCTGTTATTTTCCAAATTGCTTTCTTCCTTTCTGACTGTAGTATTAATTAGATTTTATTTCAGAGACGACTAATCAGGCTAAGTGCCCATGGCTAGCTGGGAGAGCTGCAGTTTAGGAGGCACCCAGTGCTTCCTCAGAGCACAGCACAGCAGTGAGATGAGGTGGGGCATTCTGGCTGCAAGCACCTCCAGCATTCTCAGTGATAAAAATACACTCACTTCTTGGGATGCTGGTTGCAGTGCACAAGGCTTTCAGGCAGGGAAAAAAGCAGTCTTGGAGCTGCTATACATTTTTTCACAGCTGCTGCTTCTCAAATCAGTTGCCATAAGGATTAAGAACAGGATTGAAGAAAGCACAGTGGGGCTTCAGAGCTACCTTTGCACACCAACTCCATGGTCTCTCACCTCAGTGTGGCTGGCTGCTGCTGAGCCATCATTCATCACAGGGCCCCCAGCTCCCCACACCAGCAGGTGCCAGTCCAAGATCAAAAGAAATCACAGCAAGTACAGTTTTTCTGCACTTACTGTGAACATGAAGAGGCATCAGGGCTGTAAAGAAACATGAATAAAGACAGCTTTTTTACCCTTCTTCCTGTGAGTTATGTGGTGACTCAGGCTATTTTAGACAAACACACAAAGAAAAACCTTCAGCCAGATACAACTCAGCCTTTTACTTGCAGAAATAAATGCAACAAGGGGTGGCTTGGTGTTGTTTTCCTATCCAGACTCTGTCAAGACCTGTTTGAATTGCCTTGTCCTATTGAAAGAGCTGTGTGCTCTGCAGAGCAAAATAATACTAATTTCCAGCACTGCTAGAGTGCTTAACATTTTACCAGGGCTTCACAAATAAAGAGAATTGCATTCATAACACTGACAGATGAAGTAGTAAGCTGACAGCAAGGTAAGATAGCGAGCACTCTTCCTCTCCTACAGGTTGATGACAGCCTCACTCAGAAATGACAAATGTCAAAACAAGTGTCCATGATCACAAATCTGGACAGCGGTCTGAATTCAGTGTACTGATGTCTTTCTTTTGGAAAAGTCTCTTGGGTAAAAGAGTAGAAATATCACTTTCCATGAGTAAAATGACCTTGAAAAGCAGAAGCCTGCAAGGTGCAGAGGAATATGCCTCGCAAAGAGCTTGCAGGAACAAATCAGCCACAAATGAAACAGAAAGGCAAGGAAGATGAAAAGGGCAGATTTATACTGCAAGGTTTGATCCTGCAAAGATATATGGATGTGGTGACCTCTGTGCACTGGGGCTGGGCTCTGCAAAGCATCCTATGCCTCCTCCAGGGCACTGCCTGACAGCCCAGCTGCTCACATGCAGCTCTCACAGGGCGGGGGTGCTGTCCACAAAAATTGTATTCATTACCTGGTGTGCAGCAAGCCAGTAATTAAACACTCGAGAGAAACATTGATTATTTATTTCAGAGTTGTGCAAGCCTGAGTGCTTGGTGGAATTCCTCAAATCAGGCACACCAACTATCAAAATATTTTACTATGTACACATTTTAGCAAACAAAGGAGTTAGTGCTCATTGGATACAAGCTACACAGTTCTCCTATTAATTAGCATTCTATCTTCTATTGGTTAATGATTCTCTTCCCTCTTGTGCTAATTAGTCCCCATGCTTAGTCCTTCTCTTCTTTTGGGTCAGTGAGTCAGAGGTTGCAATCTCCCCCTGCCAGAATTTCCTTTTACCCAGTTGGAGCTGATTTCAGCACAGTTGCTGAGTTGGGTTTATTTGTTCCTGCCTATCTTGGAAGTTCTGCCAGTTGTTTTTGTGGTCCATAAGTTCTGCATTCTTTGTGCCCACTATCAGTAAGCATCCTTTTTCCTAAGTTTTGTTAACATCTCCCTAGGTCTGAGATCATGTCCAGCCCTGAACCTTAACAAGGCAATTCTACCAACAAGTAATTAGCTTTTCTAACACAAGGACATCACTTAGACCCTGTTAGCTGATCTCTCTTTAATGGTTTAAATCTCTCTTCTTATTGATTGGAAAGCATACAAAGATCAAGGATTAAAGAACATCCTTTCTTTAGAAAATTTTACATATTTCACATTTTGCAGCAATCCTGAAGACCAGGATGGGGGTTAAACCAACTGTACCCATGCATGACAAAGACTGAATCATCTGGTGAGAGTAAATACCCTTCTGGAGGGTGTTATTTTGGGCAAATATAACAATATACATTCTTCAGCCCTCTCTCAGTTGATTCACACCCATAGAATAAATAGAATTGACATTGGTAATATTTGTTAGCAAAGTACATTGGAAAAATGTCTCTGCATTAAGCTCCCTAGTCAAATCTGTAAAGTTGAAAACTGACAGCTGTCTAAGGTGAGATGTTTCTGCTTGCATGATG
The DNA here is from genome assembly GCF_027579445.1 of Ammospiza nelsoni. Taxonomy (NCBI): domain Eukaryota; kingdom Metazoa; phylum Chordata; class Aves; order Passeriformes; family Passerellidae; genus Ammospiza; species Ammospiza nelsoni. The sequence continues at coordinate 84,837,687 of NC_080635.1, forward strand.
TTTCTGCTTATAATCCATAGTAGTGATGCTGATGAGTAATCTGACAGAAGATGTAAAAAGAGCCAAAATTCTGTGGCTTCTCACTGGTTACAATAGCTATTTGATCATTGTCTTAAAACAGAATGTTTATTAAAGGCTTCTTCTCTCCCTTACTTTTTGGGTCTACAATTTTTAAAGCTTTACTGTAAGACTATTTGTGTCTCCAGTAGCTCTGAGGAAAGCACTGGACACAGAACAGGGTGGATGTTGACATTATTGGAGTGTAGAGCTCAAACTGTTAATCCTGTTTCTGTAAGATTGAACTGCTGTAAGAAAAATGTAGATTTTTGTTGTCAAGTATAAGACAAGACATGCTGTTCAGCTAGCAGCACAAAAAAGCAGAAGAAAAACATCTGCACGTCTGCATTTTGCTAGGATCAGGATTTCATCTGATACCACCAGGAATGTCTAACCAACACTTTTAAAATTTGTTTGTTTGCACTGCAGATGGAATATTCTTGTGTTGACCCAATTAAGATCTCTATAGGTAAATGAAGGATTCCTCAAGCAGCCATCAGGTTCTGGTAGCCTTTAAGTCCTGTGCCAGGGTCCTCATGAAATTAATCCCCAGTTCCTTAGACTGTCTTCTCTCATAGCAGGGCAGGGCTGATGGGAAGTGAACAAGCAACAGCTCTTATCTAAATCTCTGAGCTGCTGCACTGCATGTGAGGGAATAGCCTTTGCTCAAATCAAACAGGCAGGACAACTAAATTGGTAGATTTTCCTCTTTGGAGAAAAAAACTGTTCATAAAACTCCAAGTCACAAGGCTGCACTCTGTAAATGAGATAAGGCCATCATCTAGTCAGTGGGTTTGCCTTTTCTCTGGAGATATCACTGAGTTGCTGCTGTGAAAGCATAGGAAACCAGGTAATTTCTTAGCTAATTTCTCTTCTTGCTAGTTAAAACCCTCTCATGTGAGGCCATTGCAGTGGACTTGGTGGAGCATGCAATTGTTCCCTGGTAGGTTTTGTGAAGGAAATAGTGTTATCTGATAACACAAGTTATATCATAACATTAAATGTTGTGTTTAAAAAGCTAATCCTCAAGTTAAGTGATAATGTGGAAATCTCAACTCATTGAAATAACAAATTTTAGCTTTGTCAGGCATCACTGCTGTGGAGAAAGGCTTGAAAATAAGTACCCCAAACATCACAAACCATTAAATAGACAAAACTAATTTTAACTAATTTGTACTTTAAAAAAAACCCCAACAACAGATGAACAAAAAAAAAAAAAATCTCCAAACTAAATGAGCCAACCAACCAAAAAAAAAAAAAAAAAACCAGACACAAATTTCCATACATATTTCCTATTTTTATGTCTGTGTTCTTTCATTTTTAAAGAAACTTCTCAAAAGGCATTGGGGCTATGCTTAAAAGCATTAAACATTTTTTTCTGTTAATTGGCAACTAGTAAGTAAGTGTGTCACATGCTTTTACACTGGTATTGCTGCTGTTTGTAAAGAGATGAGGTGTTGCAGTTTGGACAAAAATACAACAAAATGTTTAAAGTTTCGTTATCTTTTACAATTGTATACTTATTAAATCAGTTTAATTTCTGGGTTTATTTAGTCTTTGTTCTCAAAACATTAATGTGCTCTTTCATTTCAGCCCAAATTCCTTTATTATCCTTCAAAAAGGCCTTTTGCAATTTAAGACTATTTCCACTTTTGAAAACCATTTATTTTTGCTATGCATTTGTACTTTTTTCAGTGAACACATTCATATCTTTCTAGCACTGTTTCTCTTTACTGGGCAGCCTGAATGAGGAGAGAATGACCATATATGAGGCAGTAGGGACTCATCTGGGCTAAGTACAATTTTTTGGCAGCTGTTTACTCCTCCTCACTTTTGTCAGTTTAGCTGGTAGAGATTCTGCCTTCAGTTTCAAATCTTTTATCCCCACAGAGAAGTAAGACTATAGAAATTCATTACAAACCTTTTCCTTTGAGCTGCATTTTACGCTAGTCATTACCTGACTTGAATGTGCAAATGTTAACATTTTCCCTTTGTCTCTCCAGTCCTGTCCTGCAGCAGTTTTCACAGGTTTAGCACCACCCACCAGCAGCTGTGTGCACACTTCAACAGGCCCAGTACAAGGCTGAATTTACTGTGGCCAAACCAACTTCTCTGTGACTCACTTTTAGCCTTAGGAGCTCTCTTTTTCTGGTACCTGGCATACATGGGGAAGGAGGTGGAAATTTTTCACTTGGTGTGTTACACTGCTGGTTAGTAACTTAGCAGGTTATCAGTGTCTAGCAAGTCTGAGATGTATGCTCACAGCTGTTTTAAACAACTGATACCTTGAGAAAAATTCTTTTTATTGCTACTTTGAGAACTACCTGTAAGTTAGGAACTCTAAAGGTAAAAGCTGGTATTAAATTTTTTCTACATGGGATCATACCAAGGAGTATTGGTTTTTTATACCCATGCCATCTCCAACAACAGGTACCAAGAAAGATCATGAGATATTAAAAACATCACCAAGGGCAAAACAAGATTAATGAGTAATGAATGGCATATGATTGTCAGGGGAGGACCTTCCACTCTCTCATAAAATCCTGTAAAATTTGAACACAAATGGCGTGACATCAAGCCTCACTGACCTTCTGAGACAGTCACACTAGTGATGCTAATCTGTTCTAAGGATTTCTTGTTCTGTTCCTTCCTTTCCCTTTGGTCTTTCATAGGGACATTTGTTCTAGGCAGGTCTAAATTACCTTTAACGAGTGTCTTAGTGGTGTTAGTGGCAATCTTATAAGAAGTACTTGGAGAATTTAAGAGAGAAGACTGCTTTCATAATGAACCATAGTATATTTGTAAAATGTGCTGAAAACCTGCTGTGGTTGATAGTGGAAATTCAAGCAGAAATTCTGTTATCTCCTGCTCAGCTGTGCATATGCTGTCCCTGCAGCAGGTTGGATATATCTGCTGAGCTCTTTGAAAACAAAGGATTTGCCATCCCTGAAAATGGTAGACTGTCCAAGTTAATTTGTTCAGGAAATTATCAGGACCACCCTGAAATAACATGAAAAAAGGCCTCTTCCACAGAATTTCTTCTTCTTCTTCTTCTTCTTCTTCTTAAGAACTACAGGTAGCTTCTTATGGCATTCCTTTGGATATCTCCTGCCTCTCCTCCAGTTATTCTTTCCAAGAGGGCTTCTTTCTTTTCACTCACTTCTACAGTTTTGGTGTGTCACCTGGGCAGAAGAGGAGGATTTTCTGCTTTTGTTTGGGTCCTCTGGCTTGCTCAGCACCCAGAAACCACAGAGATGCTCCTTGGGGAGGAAGGTTACCCTTCAGCACCCATTCCAAAGCCTGATTCTTTGGGAGTGTGGAGAGGCTGATTTTGGTGTGTGGATTTCCTAGATGATCTGTGTTCCTGCTGTACACTGGATGTGCTCAGGATGTCTGCTTTACCATGCAGAACCAGCACACACAGTTACTCCCCAGATATACTGAGCCCATGAGGTACACACTGCACTGAAGCCTACAAAAGTATTTCTGTCAAGAAAATCCATCTATCCCAATGGGTCCTGAAGTGACCTTCTCAAGAGGCAGTGTCTAGAAATTTATTAAATTTTCACTACTTTTCTAGGCAATATGAAACCAGAAATCACACCCTTCACAGAACTCAAATTCATCCTCAATGATCCATCACACTCATTCTTCCAGTGGGTGTTCATTAATAGCAAGGGTGGTCTCTTCCCTGTCATACACTCAGCTCTGCTGCAATTTCTTCCATGTTCCCACCCTGAAAGAAAAGTAAATGAAGTTATTTTACATTCTTTATCAAGAACAGTTCTCCAGGATATAAAATAGCTTTTCTTGCTAGTATTATCAGAAATGACAGTTTGCAAAAGTCACCAAGGACATTTTTTTCCAGCAGGTTTCCAATTGTTTCTAATTTGCAAAGCATCCAAAAATTTTTCAACTACTGAACCTAGTTCAAACTTTTACACTCAAACCCTGTCACTTTTATAGATTTTAGAGACAAATATCTGACAGGCTTAGGGCTAAAAACTGATGTTGCCACATCCCACTTTATTCATATTGGGCCCTTGCAGATGGTGCCAAGGACTAGAATATCAAAAGCAGACTGTCTCCATCCTCTTGACACCCTCCCTTCAGATGCTTACACACATTGATGAGATCCCCTCTCAGTGATTTCTTCTGGAGGGGGAACAGGCTCAGATCCCTCAGCCTTTCCTCATACAGAGATGCTCCAGTCCCTTACTTATCTTTGCTGTCCTCCACTGGGCCTGCTCCAGGATTTCCATGTCTCTCTTGCCCTGAGTAGCACAGAATTGGACACAGCACTCCAGAAGTGCCTCACCAGGGCTGAGCAGAGAGGCAGGATCATCTCCCTCAACCTGCTGGCAATGCTCTTCCTAATGGAGCCCAGGAGACCTTTGGCCTTCCTGGTCACCAGAACACACTGCTGGCTGTGGACAGCTTGTTGTCCGCCCTCTTCCCCTTCCCTGCAGAGCTGCTTCCCAGCAGGTTGGCCCTCAGCCTGTGCTGGTGCATGGGGTTGTTCCTCCCCAGGGGTAGGACCCCGCACTGGCCCTTGTTGATTGCTTCACCATTATTTCACAGCCACAAGGCCAAAGCTCCCTGACACTGTGGCACCTCTCCTGCTCTGCAGTCCCGTGCCTTTGACCAAGGCTGGCCAGAATGCCAGCAGGACAGGGGCATCACAGGATGCACCGGAACCAGCTGGGTACCATATCCAAGCTATCCCTTCCAGAAAGTGTTTTCCCTGCCTGCCCCCACAGCCCCTCCATGGTGGCAACTGGGCAAAGAAAAGAGGGGCTTTACACAGATACTGTCCTACAGAGCTTTGCAGGGTGGTCTGCAATATCATCTTAGCTATTGAAACAAACCTCGTTAACCACAGTGAGGCCTCTGCAAAAACACAAAAAAAAAAGCAGAAAAATGCCCTGGATTCTGGAGAGGTGATTCAATTGTGTGCCCTGTAAATTCTTCCTATTATAATCACTTTGATATGCACTGTGTAACATTCGCCAGGCTTGCATCCCTACCTCTGTCTACTGTTTATGGTTGAAGGAAAAGTGGCATTTATTTTGAGCTAAAAGACAGCTTTGTTCCAGACCAGATGTCTCCTTCACTGTGCATATGTCAGCCCTGCAGTTGCTATCTCAGATTCAAGAAACAGGAAGTTTTTCAAATTACAAATGCAATGTCAAGGCATTACTTGGAAAAAATAATGAAACACTTTCTCAGCTTCAGTCACAGCAAGTTTTGAGGTTTGGTTTTTGGTTTTTTTCCCATGCAGTGAGTTATATGTGCTTTCTCTTCCATCACTATAACTGAGAACAACTCCACTGACTTCAGAGGAAGGCTTCACATCTATGAAATTTTAAACTAGCACATGAATATGCTGCGTATTTGAGGGACTTGGCTGGTTTAACACTCTAATTCTTCAGGGACTGTCTTTAGATTTTAATGTCTCTAATGCATTGAAAGAAAATCCAAGCTTTCAATGAGTCATTTAAGAATCTCAGCTTTTGGGGGAAAATTTTTACTTCAGGGTTTCACATGAGCTTTATGTCACTTAGATGGACACAGCAGAAAGTGTCCTTCTATATTTAATCCAGCTGCTACATCACATAACATGCCAACTGACTTTTCCCTTTCCCCCACCACAAAAGAGCTGTAGCATCTTCCTTCTTGCTTTTAAACCACCTACACTGAAAACAATTTCGTTGCCGTGACAGCTCACTGTTGTGCTTCAGTGCTGAAACTTTAAATAACTGGTCTTATAATTATTCTGCTTTTCCAGATCCAAAATATTTTATAAATACATCCTTTCCAGGTCATATAAATCAGTGTGTTCAGTGGTGAGGAAAAGAACATCTGTTCATTTGTTCAGTAGTCATCCAACCTGGTTATTTAAAATAGAAAAGTGGTAGTATCATGAGCACATGACTGCAAATTTCATGCAATCTGTTTATATATTGTTGCATTTACAGTTAAATTTCCCTGACAAACAACTCAGCACCATACAACATACCTCAAAACTCCACTCATCTCTGTAAAATAATCTGCACAATTACAGTTACATTGAGCAGCATCTGGCAATGAGGGAAATTTAGACTGCTTACACACAGAAAAATTCAATCACTGCAGTAGTAGTTCAGCTCTCTCTCTAGAAAAAAAAAATTAAAAAATTAAAAAGGCAGCAACAACAAAGCAACAGCAACAAAGCAGTCGTAACTCCTTCTATAAAGAAGACAGATTAGAGACAGTTTGCCCATGAGATTGGTTTCCCTTTAGGCAGAGCTCTTTTATAGTTCACTGCAGGCAGGTATTGCCAGCATGTAAGGCCCAGCTTTGCAAAGTGCTGCCATCCTGGGTTTGCAGGGAAATCAGGATGGAGCTCAGGGATCAGTGTGGTGTCAAGCTCCCATTAACTGTTTACTTGCTGAGGAGAAGAGCCAAAAAATGTTTCATTCTTCAGTAGCCAAAAAGAAAGAAGAATATCTGGCAGACTGTGCATTCATGGTCAAGGGGAGAAGCTGCAGCAGGACAAATTGCAAACATTTCAGTTCAGAGACAGGACACAACGACAGCACAATGTGGAAAGGTAGGTGGAGTCCAGCTAGTCCAGTATATAGCAGTGGCATCAAAAATCAACACCTTTTGAATTGTACTGACAGGTGGGAGGTGATGAGAGGCAAAATGAAGAATTAATGTAATGGTACTTGACCTTATTACTTAAAAGATCAAATATAAGGGTCAGCTCCTTAATTTCTATACTGTGTAAAGTCAAGCTGTAGATTTTTGTCTTCTCAATCTCATTCTTCTTCTGTTGCTCTTGATTATTGAAAGGGATGCATGAACAGGCTTTAGCTAAGTTTAGGCTCTTTGAAAGCTGCTCATTAGCTGTGTTCTCCCCTCACTGGGAATTCCCAAAGCACGGTGAAAATCTCCCTGCTAAACTTCAAAGGTGTTAAAGGTGATCCAGTCAGCCTAAGAGCCATTTTCCCCCAGTTTATTAAATAATTCCTCATCACTTTGTTGCTATGTAATTTATGGCAAAACTGCAGGCTGAGTCTGATTGCAAGGATGGCTCAGGAAGGGTGCATGTTTCCCGGCAGCTGCTGCTTTACCTGGCATTTGCCACTCCTGTGGTTCCTAAAGCATGGCCTGCTGCTCTTTAAAAGGGTGCAGACTTCCTGCAGAGACATTGGAAGAAAGACATCAACCAGTTCTGGCATAAAACCGTACATAGCCTAGCATTTATGATGACAGAAATCTCTGAAATCTCAGGCTACAAGATTTCCTGGGCAGTTCTGTCATTCAAATACCAAATCTGAGGTGTCCTAAGGATGGTCTTGCTTCTCAGACTCAGGGAAGAAAAGGTCAGATCTTTGTAGTCTCTAGGTTTGTCTATACCATTCAGTAAAATAGTCCAATGACATTGGGTCCTTGAGGCTAAGTGGCAGAACACACCTTGCAGTCAGTGCATGATTTACCCCCTTGCTGGCGCTGATTTTTCAGGAACAGTCCATGACATTGTGTTGTAAGCTGTGCCTGATTATTCCTTTGGGAGCAGGTAGTTTCAGAGGTCTTAAGAACTCTGTTGGAAGGTGACCAAGTATCTGTGGATGCTGCAGATTGTGCCAGACAGAACCTGTGGGTAGCAGCAATCCCAGCTCTAGGGGATGACTTACAGAGGCATCTCCAGGCAAGTGGCCTGGTGGCAGAGCCAGCACAAACAGATTTCACTTGCCAGACAGCTGAGCTGGCCCAGGCTGCAAGATCTGAAAGATGAGAAAAGCTGTAGTACTGCTCCAAAAGCAGAAGCTAGAGAGAACTTCTTCTGAAAGGCAAAGGATCCCAGCTCCCTTGGAAGCATTATCCTGGAGCTGGAAGGATGTGTGCTCCATCAGTTTAAGGTTGCAGTGACTGGCTTAGCACATGCTGAGTGTTGTCAGACCCCTGCTCCCAGCCATATTCTCTTATCACTCACCAACCTGTCCAAGACACCTTCTCCAGGGCTGTGGGGTGGCCACACAAACTTATCACATCTACAGTTCATTTTTTTCAGATGAAATTGCCCACTGTGGTAGCTGAACCCCTGCATTTCCCAGTACCCCCCCACATGTGGTGATACTGCATCGTCAGCCCCATCTGTGCTGGAGCCATTTCAAAAAGGTCATTATGTCCATTTGCCTAGTGAAGTACGGCTGCCATGAATTTTCTGGCATGAAACAAGCATTTGGAGCATGCTCTAATAACAGAATAGCAATCCGTCTTTAGAAAATTCCACTGCTAACCTCTCTGTATGCCTAATTTAAGTCGCTGGACCCATATACAGCCAGTAAAATGAAATGGCCTGACTTTCAGAGATGCTCAGCTCTTCCACGTAAGTGCCTTTGCAAGACAGATGATTTATAGGCTGTGCTGTTAAGCCTGTTAGCTGCTGGCTCTGAAGCTTCAAAGGCTAATCTAAACTGACAGAAATAGGTGTTCTGTAGAGGGATCATCATAGAGGAGAAATATTTTATAAGTGTACACACTGGATCTATATATAGAAACTGGGCTATCAGCCAGGTTGTGCAGTCCAACGTGTTGTTTCTACCAGAAACAATTGATAAAGACATTGATTGAAGATGTGACAAAGAAGTAACATATTTTTTATATGTAATACCATTTGTTCACAACAGCAATGACAAAAATGCAAGGACTTCTGTTTCCTTCATGATATTGATTTAGCACAGAAGCTTGTAGACCTGTGGTCCTCTTTGCAGTAGCCCATTCAGTAAAACAGCACCTCTCTGCTGCTGGAGAGGAGGAAGCGCTCCTCTCCCTCCACCAAGACTGCATCTGCCTCAGAGTCCCTTATCAAATGGTACAATGAAGTTTCCTTCTGGGCACAAAGCCCTATTTTCGGCTTGCCTGATAGTTTCAAGTCTCTCTTTTTAATTTTTTTTAATAGAATATAATAGTTTCTCTTGTCTTTTTTGTCTTTCTCTGCTAGTTGCCCTGCTTCTTTCTCACGTAATGAAATATGCCTTAGTATGTGCCTGTTTTCTGGAGGGTGATGGTTGCTGCTGTTGTCTCCCCTCAGAGTACAGTTACTTGCTGTCTGAGATGAGCAGTGGCTGTTCTGGCCTCGCCTGTGAGTGCATAGAAATCTTCAGAGGGGATCTCACCGGCTTCACTGTGCCTTGGATGAAAACCTCTCACCAGATCCCTCCTTCGTGTGAGATGGAAGCTCACCTCCCTCCCCTGGAATTCACAGACAACTATCTGAATATTCACTGACAGATGCAAAACCAATTCAGGATCCAAGGTCAGTGAGAAAAAAAATTGCAACGAGGAAAGAAATGCAGGGGCAAATAATTCCAAAATCCCAGTTTGGACCCACTCTAAATCAGAGGGAAAGGAAGCAAAAACTATGGTTTGAGTAGGGCATTTATTTCTTCTCAATGACTAGGTGCAGACACTGATGTTCACTTTGTGACAAGGAAAGTTTAGCAAAATTGCAAATGAATAAGTAACTATTCAGTACTGTACTTGCATGCTCTTCAAAATTTTAATTATTCCAGTGAGGAGAGAAAATAGAATTTGTTATTCTCATGAGACAGAAAATGAGCAAAAGACAGAGAGTAAGGTCTGTTCTTTTAATTCATTAATCTAGTAATTTATATTCCACATTTTTGCAAATCAAATTTATCCTGCATAGTAAGTGCAGCTTGGCAAGACTTCGCTTGAGTATATGTGATTTTGTTAATCTCCTTTCAGATGTTCTTGACCACTCTGCTTTTTTTGCAAACATCAAAGCAGAGATCACAGTAGTTGGGTTTTTTTATTATTATTATTTTGCTAGGCAGGAAGTGAAATATCCCATGAGCACCTTCTGCGAACCAAAGATGCTGATTTGACAAATCTTTAGATCCTGTAGTCACTGCAAATCAGGGGGCTCATGCAGAATCTATTGCAGATCTTTCCCAAACCTCACTTTTTACATAATAATTGTAAGCAATCCACACCAATTCTGTATTAATTTGGTCTTTTTTATGGTTTTTTTGCCTCTTCCAAGCCCCTATACAAACTATGCTTTCAATCACTTTTTCTTAGGCTACTGGACTTCCATATTTTCTGGTAATGCAAAAGTAAATATTGCACGGTACCTATCAAATAGCTCCTTCATACAATTTCTTTAGGCCGTTTTTATTTTGCAAAAAATAAAGTTATTTTTTAAAAACACCTTCATTCTTGCAGAGTTATTAGAAAAGACTGATTCAATTATCTTCCATGCTGAGAGGGTCTAGGAAATTTTGATTTCTTAACCTTTTTTCAGAAGCAGGCACAGACAAGAATTTTGTATTTAAACCAGGGTACAACTTTGAAGTTCTTCTTATTTCTATAGCCCTCCATACATGATCTAAACTTGGATTCTTGTCATCATACATAAGTAATTTCATGCTTAGTACATCTAATATCTTGTGGACATTGTATATAAACTATGTGGTCAAGTTATATCAGTACATTAGGTAAAAGAAAAAAATTGCAAAATTCAAGATCCATGCACTGACTTGTAGCTAAAGGTATCTTCTGACATAACAACTCTGTACTAGGAAATGTATCAATCTTCCTATTGAAGATTGATCCTACAATCTTTCCTATATGAAACTTTTGTAGTTTTTTTCTGGGTTTGTTTGTTTGGGGGGTTTTGTTTGTTTGTTTCAAATTTTTTTGTTTTTTTTTTTTTTTAATAATTATTTGTATGCATGAGTGTTAATGCTATCTGTATATTGTGTCTCCACATTCAACTTCTGGCCAAACATCCTAATGATATGTATGTAGGTTAAAAGGCTTAAATGGACTGACTTCTATTCAGACTGCACAGCCAGTGGGCCAAGACAACAAATTGATGCAAGCATGTAAAGAATAATTCATATTGCAGCATACCTTGCTTATTCTGCCTAAATAATTCAACAGCATTCAGTGCAACAGGGAACTTCTTGCCTGTGAAAAAGACATTGTGTTTTCCCTATGAAGCAATGGGACTTCACAGCAGCAGAATCTTTCTGTAGGTAAAACTGGGAAAAAAACTGGGCTAGTTTAGGTTTAAAAGATTAAACAAGGATAGGAAGAACAAGAGAAAAGATTAAAAAAAAAACAAAAAAGGAGAACATAGGAACTAGAGGAAGGCAGGTACCTGAGGTTATGGTCAAAATAAGTCTCATTTAATGTATTCTGCTAAATAATAATTAAAAGTTAGAACATTTGAAACAATTTAAAGGCAGAACATTTCAAAACTTAAAGAGATTAACATCCTAAAGGTCTGCCTATCTTTTCTATCATCTTGTCTGTTATTCTTTTCTTTGACACTTTTTTTCTCTTTCTCTCTCTTTCCCCATCATATTCAGCTTGAAGCATGTCCTATTTTAACTTCTGCTCATTAAATACAATAAAGGTGCAAATATGCATTTTATTAGTCCTATTTGTATCAGGACAGTTCCCTAAGTTGAGTGTGATTTCTTCACAGAAACAGCTATACTGGTATAAATCCATGCAAGGAAAACTGGCATTAGGAATGTTGGTATATGTGGTTTTAAATAAACATGCCATTCTTTACATGGAGAGAATTATCATGGGGAAACCTATTGATTTAAATTATATTGCTTTTATGAATAAGCTGCTATGTTGGGCAATCTGTTGTGCAAAAAACACCATCCTCCTCTTGACTATAAAGAGAACTGACTGACTGTGAGCCATAGGGTCACCATACTCATGAATACAAAACACTAAAGCTACAAAGAACTCATGCACACCAAGTTTGGGAATATAAAGCATCTCATATAGACATTGATATCTTATATGGACAGTTAATTTGCAGGGTTTCCATCCTGTTTATATTAGGCATCTGGTATTTTGAATTGTCAGAGAAGATAATTCTAAGAAGGATGTAAAATCTTCCTTCCATTTGTTCATATAGTGTTTGTCCCTCTCATTTTGAAACCGTGGGATCATTATTTATAGATAAAGGAAATCTGGATTATCATACAAGAATGAGAGAGTTCTTCATTTATTCATAATTTATTCTTATCCTGCTGCTAGTTTTGGCAGTTCTACCATTAGATGCAGTCAGACAATAAAAGCTCACAGTGTGATGCCTATCTGTAGAGTTTTGCTCGGGTTTTGCAATCTAGGCAGCAATATTCTCTTGTTAAGTAGGGGGAAAATTCTGTGTACCATGCAAACAAGTTTTTAGGTCAGCTATGTGCATTATCTACTGTTGAAACAAATGTAAGTCATATTTAACCAATGACAAAATCTGGCATTTTATCTGAAAATAGTTTATGCTCACTCAGCTTCAGAACCATGTTGGGATACGAGATAAGAACCAAAACAAAATCCACTTTTAAAAGATTAATTGTGTAATAACACATACATATTTTATCCTTGTTGTTATAGTTACACTTCCAGATCCAAATGAAAATTAACTGTGTTAACTGACATGCTGACTGGAAGCTGACATAGTTATCACTCAGTTATCACTCAGTTATCAGTCAGCCAGTCGTGGTGTCTGCACAGAGGTAACCCTGCACTATTGTCCTCTTGATCAATTTGATATTCCAATTCCTTTTCTGGCAAAGAATTTATAGGGAAATTTTGTCAGGTAGTTTGACAACTTGAGTAAAACCAGGTTATTCTTATTTTATACCTTTAAAAAAAGAATATTTCATGGTTTTGATTTTGGCCTCTGGTGAATTTTTAAGGGATGGTCTGCAGCATGTAAACTGCTTTCTGTATTCCCTTGTTGTGATATTAATCCCCCTTGCTTCCCTTTTTGCAGTCATTAAATGATTCCTGGTACCATCCACCCTGAGAGGTACAAGAAGATGATGGAATGTCTCATCCCAGTGAACTGAGGGACAGTGATGCACAACCTTATTTCAAGCACTGGTAACAAGACCTTGCATTTGGATGCAGCCCATTATAATTAAAAGATACAGAATCAGCTGTGTTGGAAGAGACCCACAAGGATCATCAAGTCCAACTCCCTGCCCTGCACAGGACCATCCCCAAGAGTCACACCATGTGCCCAAGAGCACTGTCCAAATGCTTCTTGAGCTCTGTCAGGCTTAGTGTTGTGACCACTTCCCTGGGGAGCTGTTCCAGTGCCCAAACACCCTCTGGGTAAAGAATCATTTTCTAATATCCAACCTAAATCTCCCCTGACTTAATTTCAGTCCCTTGCTCCAGGTTCTGTCATTGGTCACCACAGAGATCAAGGTCTGCCCCTCCTCTTCCCCTCATGAGGAGGCTATAACTGCAATGAAGTCTCCCCTCAGTGTCCTCCAGGCTGAACAGAGCTTTTAGACACTAAATGTAGAAGTGCAACTTTTCTTGACTTTTTATATGTACTTCAAAATGCTTTAGAAAAGCAGAATGCACAGGCAGACTTGCAACATGCATTGAAGTTTCACACACGTATTTCCCAGGGGAAATTATTACATTATTGTTGGGACTTCTACTGAGCAAGGCATCCCATTATGATGAATTTAAATGACAGAGGAAAACCCAGGTTTGATATTAGGGCAAATTTTTTAATGGCAAGAATAACGAAGCTCTAGAGGGATTGGCCAAGGATATTGTTGAATCCATCAGTATCCATCCCCTCAAATCTTTGAAAAAGAGAAAAACTGGAGTTATAGGTGATCCTGTCTAGGGGTAGCCAACTGACCTTCATGAATACTTGAAGTCACCTCCAGCTTTATTTCTGTATGCTACCCTGTTCCATAACTTACTATGGGATGTATCAGCAGGACAAGCCCCTTCAGCATGGTGGAAGTGTGCACTGCACCTGGCAATGAGCTGTGTGTGGAGCCAGGAGATGCACTGACGGCAGCAGTGGTTGGGATGATCCACGGGCACCTCAAGCAGCCACGAGGGAGTTCCAAGCCATGGGTGCATTGCCCCTACTAGTGAATCAGCACCCTGAGAAGCATGAGGCACAAGTCAGCAGGACAGGTAAAATTAGAGTTTAAAGCAGAATAATGATGTGAGACTCTTCTCTTTCTCACTATCAAAAGGAGGAAAAAAGGTCACCAATAGATTTAGTAAGAAAGCCACAGACATGATAGTAGCAGACACACTCTTATTCTGCACTTTCTGCACAGCTAGAGTGCTAGAGAGATCCAGACTATGGCTTTTCCCATCAGTTTCTTGCAGGCTTTCTTCCAGTGAAAGAAAGTGGAATTAGAAAATTGAAGAGGAGCAGCAGGGTCAGAGACATCTATTAGGACTGAAGACAGTGATGATATTTTTGGAGGAAGTGTGAGAAATTCTTCACAGGTGTCACAGACATCTTTTGTGAAAAATCCTTTCTTTAGGATTTTTCCCTCTTCTGGGAAGCTGAGGCCCCAGAGAAAGAATGTAAACAATGGTTGTCTGCTGCTGTGGAATGCAACAGGTGCACCTGTGATTGGCCCATGTTGCATGTTTACAATTAAGAGCCAATCAAAAGACCAAGCTCTCTCTGAGAGAATCAGAGAGACCTCCTTTGTTGATTCATTCCTTTTCTATTCTTAGCATAGCAAGCTTCTGAACTTTTCTCTCTATTCCTTTTAGTATAGTCTTAATGTAATATATATCATAAAATAATAAATCCAGCCTTCTGATCATGGAGTCAAGATTCTCATCTATCTCTTCACCCCCGGGGAACTCTTGCAAGCTCCGCAACAACAGGAATGAGCAGAAAGCCTGCACAGTCCTGTAAGTTCTTCAAAACAGTGTCCAGAAAGTGCTTATGGCATAACTTTTCTATTACAATTAAATATAATGATAATGGTGATGATGATGATGATGATAGCAAGGAAGTCCTTAATTTTAGCACCATTAGGTAAAATGCAGGTGACAAGTGATCACTGTCAGGCTGAGAGTATTTAGTCTTCTTTATAAATTGAAACACTCTGCATAATTCCTACGGATATCCTGAACAGATGGATTTCCTAGTCATCCTTGTTGTCACAGCAAGTGTGCCAAGATTTGAGAAAACCCTGAAGAATTAAACATCATGACAAATGACTATCACTGAAGGAGTTTTGTCATTTCTCTTCAAAGCATAATATAATTTTAAAAAATTGTCCCCTGACTGCTACAAAAGGAGACAGATAAGAAGAAATATTAGGAAATTTACATTGCCAAGACAAAGAAACTCTATAATACAGGGCCAAAGATTTATATCTTAAAACCAAAGATGGTCTATATGAATATGGTATCCAATGTTTAAATGTTAAAGGCAGTCTGGTTTGAATACAGTATTTGATTTATGGCAGGTACAGATGGGAACTTTCTGTTTCCTTTTCAAGGCAGGATTTCTGATCTGTCCAGGGATTGATCCCAAGATAAAGGGCTGAACAGTGAGAGGATGACTAGAGTTACATTTCATGGAAACTGAAGGAATTTCTCAGCACTAGCAGAATGCATCTTCAATGACTAAAAAGCAGTACAGCTCTGCCATGGAAGTCTCATTAATCCCTTACAAGCATCAGAATGTGGCTTCTTCTCTGACTCCTTGCTCTAATGGCCTTGCTATCTGTAACAGTTATTAAACTTATAAAACGTGTCTTAATAAAATGGAAGAAACAGACATCTTTCAGTGTCCTATATTCCCTTCCTGAGAAGTCATCAAGTTCAGCAGCCTCATTAACTTTGCAGTGTCTGAGCCTTAGTGAATAAGTCAAGTTCACTCAGCCTTTTACAAATGCAGCTGGTTAGAGTACTGCAATACTTCAAAAAAAGAATGAAAATAGGTGAATCAATAATTACTACTCCTACAGTGAGACAGCCATGAATTATTTTAGTTAGAGTAGATTGTCCACAACCTAAACATTTATTTTTGCTGCATTCCTTCTAAAGCATCTAGAAGCTCTGCTGTTGAACAGAGTAGTTTTCTTATTTTAGTCTGAAAAATGCAAGAGTGAAATAAAAGCCAAGGAAGAATAATACATTATTTCTCATAGACTAACTGGTTTAATTTCCCAGTTGGTGAAATAAGAAAAAAAGGAATGTCATTTCTTTTTAATTAAATTTAAATGAAAATATTCTCTATAAACATGTGTACATATGCCACTATGAATATTGACAATGAATAGAGATATATAACCTTCATTAGAAATAATGTAAATGTAAAAAAGTGAGCATAATCTGGTGTCAGATGATGACATGACAGGGGACAGTTGCAAGTAAAAACATAAATTAAAATATGGAAGGAGACAGACATAGAAATCTGGCCTAATCAAGGAAAATCTGCTTTACATCTTGAACATGTTTTCTGCTATAATTTCTACATGTTGTTCTTGTAATCAATATGGGCACAAATTTCATTGGCATACATCCACATCCATATATTCTTACTGAATACTCTATTTTTTCAGGTAGAGTTTACACCACAGCTGTCTGTTCCTTTTTCCTTTTCAGTAAGTTCCATACTTATACCACAAACATCCCAGTTTGGCTCTCAAAAGGATTTTCCACACCGGATCAAATTTTTATGTCCCTCCAAATAATAAGCAAGCAAATTAAAGTCCTGTTTAACATCCCCTTTCTGTGTTTTCTCCCATTTCCTCCCCTTGCCTGAGCCATTCCATCCCTGTGGCTTGAGGGGGAGCCTGTGCTGCAGGAGTGTGGCAGTGAGGAGGGGAAGTGATGCCTTCCTCTGCAGAACCCTGCACTCTGCTCACTCAGGGCACATTTCTGTGTGCCCAGGCTGCAAGGAATGAAATTCACCACTAAGCCACAGTATCTATCACTTTTTTAATAAGAGTTTTAGAAATAGGCTACTAAACCCAAGTTCTAATAAAAGGAGAGAGACCAGAGGACAAAACTGTAATATACAGACATTGTCTTTACATTTCCTATTTAATTTTATGCTTGGTCATTCATTAATCTGCTACAATAATGTATTGAACCTCTTTTGTAAATTATGCATGTACTTTATCAATGACAGTGGTTATTGGCTGTTATTTTTCATGTGCATACAAATTAATAATAGAGAGATAGGAACGGTCTCCTTTTTCTTCAATTTGGCTTGTTAAGGCTTGTATAACTGTCAGTTTTCCAAAGACTGAGCTTTCAGAACTTTCAACAGTAAACATTATTATCAGAAAATGCTCAGAAAATGAGGGGCCAAGTTATCTTTTAACATTACACTACATTCTGTGGGCAAAAGAGGTTAATCAAGGGCACAAGAAAGAATTATTGTGCAAAATTTACAAAGACGGAATATGCAGGTGCTCCAGCTTAGATTAACAAATGCATTTTCTTCATCAAAAAGAGGAAAAGGAATAATGTCATTGTATAGCGACTGGACAGGAGGCATCTGGGTGTGCTTCACTAGAAGTGAGCTGCATGTTGTCTGGCCATGTCTGTGTGGCAGCCAGGAAGACTTTTTATATCGTGTATGATTTCAAATTGTTGCTTACTGAACTTGGTGTGGTACAAACTTCAGTTCCATTTTCAAATCCTGTGAAAGAAAACACAGAAATGTCCCTGAAACACGGGAATGGCAGCAGAGGAATCAGGGAGCTCCTCCTGGCTGAGCCCCAGGGGTTTTGTGGAAAGAACAACCACACACATAATTGACAGAGCAAGAGCAGTGGTTCTTAAGGTATCAGATTCACAAGAACTTCCACTGGGACAAAAGTTTTGCTTCTTTCCATCCTCCACCCTCTGCATATTAGCTCACGGGATGCATGGCACAGAATCCTGATAAAATCCCATTGATTTGTTATGTATTAAAGTTTGCCAAATACTAACCCACAAACTTGGGATAGAATTGATTTCTTCTGCCAAAGCACTCAATCTAAATGTTGCAACAATCTAATGAAGAAAATGTTTTTTTGAAGATTGCTTAGAAAAAGGATACCCATAAATACTGATTCCATGAATTTAAGAGATAACAACATGACAAAGTTATTCCAATAAAAAACTTGCCAGTGGTGCAAACACCTTTTCCCCCAGCATGATGTCATGGAATCAGTAGAAAAAATCTTCCCACCTCATAACAGAACATGATG
The DNA here is from genome assembly GCF_027579445.1 of Ammospiza nelsoni. Lineage (NCBI taxonomy): Eukaryota > Metazoa > Chordata > Aves > Passeriformes > Passerellidae > Ammospiza > Ammospiza nelsoni. The sequence continues at coordinate 84,855,791 of NC_080635.1, forward strand.
AAGAAATGAAAATAAGAAAGTAAGTAAGAAAACATGGAATCTTTAATTAAAAAATACCTCCTTCAGCATTTTGCTGAAATTAATAAGGGATTCTGTGAGTTGCAATTGTTTTCTTTGGCTTAAAAGATGAATCTGGAGGTTTTATACTCTCTGATAGAAGTGGCTGTTGAAAACAGGGCAGAAATGATGAGGACTAAAGCACACGAGTTGTGACAGGCCTTTAATTATCTCACTGAAAACTGAAAGGGGGAGGCAGGAAATATTTTATGAGTAATGTGTTTCTTACATTTTGGAGGAAAAGAAATAATAGAAATATGGTGGGAAACGCCATGATAGTTCATGTCAGAACCGTGAAAGACACATAACACTCCATTTTGGGACAAAAAGGAAAAAGATTAACTAGAAAGAAAAAATCCTGTAAAACCTGGGTCCGCTGTTGAAGTACAAGAACCCAATCCAGAATGTATGTTTTTCAGTACTGCCTGGTTGCCAACACCAAGATTTCAGATTCTTGCTTTATCTTTGCTGATAACCAAAGCCTTCATCATACAGATGGAGGCTTCTCCTCCCTGATCTTCTCTCCCACCTGGCTCCCACTCTCAGCATTATCTCCTCTGAGTCAGAGCCCAGTCCTGGGCAGTGGAGACACATTTCTCAGTGCCTGAGCACAGTGCAGACCCCACCACCTCTCTCAGCAAGAGACATTAGAGCAAGAGAGACCTTCAACCCTGCAGGCACGTCCTTCCTCCAAGGGGCCATCAGCTCCAGCCCTTGCCCTTGCAGCAGCCCCAGGTGCATCCAGTGCCAGGCTCTCCTAGAAGCAGTGTCAGCCCCACTGGGCCCAGGCTTTCTGCTGGCTTTGTGCTGCCCATGGCCCTGCCTGGAGCTGCTGCCCTGCAGAAGCTCCTCTGTCTGCACCGACCTCATGGCACCGAGGCGTCAAACACAGCGAGCCCAGAGCAGCACTGGGGACTGGGCCCTTCCTGTGCTACCACAGACCTTGTTGGACACTCATGAGTAAGGGATGAGGAAATTTTCCTGTGTACAGCAATGTGTGTGCATTACTGACTGTAGCAATAGTGTAGGGTTGTGATCCGTTTGGGAAGTCCCTTTTTACTTTCATTTTTTCAAAGGAAATTTGTGTTTTCATTAATCCCCTGAAGTGCAAAGAGCAATGTGACTGCAAAGCCTGTAATGTGATCAGGGAGAATTCAAATATAGCAGAGAATGAGAAGAGAAAGTAGAAATTGCAGACTGGGTGGACAAAGTCAGTTTCTGAATAATGACTGCTCTTTGGTCAGCCTTTTTCTTGTGGTAAGAAGCCAAACAGGCTTCAGCTTGATCCAAGCTAGCAGCTCTGCTACCTGTGAACAATGGGTTTTATCTGCAGAAAAATGTCTCTGCTAGAAGCTGGGACATCTCAGTCACATCAAGCAGACTGGCTGATAGCAGCTCTTTCAAGAGCATGTGGCAGAAAATCAGAAGACAGCATTTCAGCTGCTTGGCTCCATGAAACATGTCTCCATGGAGAGGAGACCAGTCACTTGCTAAGATTAGAGCCACCCTTTAATGAACCCACATGAGATGTCAAAATTCACATCCTGAGTTGACTCATCCCTCTTTAAAAGTAAGGATGCCATGGACTGGGTGCACGTGCTGATAGAGCTTGTGGGGAGCAGTTATCCCCCAGAGACTACTGGGGTGTTCAGCTGTGCACCAAGGCAGGGCCAGAAGAGCACCTGCCTGGGCCAGGTAGGGTTTGGGGCTTTGGAGGTCCGTGAACACTTGACTTCCCAGGATTGGGAAGAGTGCATGGGGAAAGGCTAAAGGGGCAGAGCAAAGCACCTGCGGGTCCTGGGACTCTGTAAGGGCATCTCGTCATTTCAGTCTTCATTTGCCCTGGTGCCAGCTGGCACCAGAATCTCTCAGAAACAGTGCCAGCAGTCTTCATCAAGACCAATTAAACCGGCAGGAGATGTGCTGCTCTGTGAACCTTCCATGCTGTGAAACTTCCACGATGTTGGCTGAACCTGCAGAGAGCTTAATTACCATTTCTATGGAGCCTTTCAGAGGCTATCGGGGGCTATCCACCTCGTGCAGAAAACGTCAGATCTTACCCAAAACACTGACCACCCTCAGTTTTCCTTTCTTGACTGTCCTTTTATTGGCAAAAAAGGAAACTAACTTTTTAAATGACAAGAGAAATGTTTTTCTCCCATTATTGTAGTGTAAACCTGAAAAACTATTGACATCAATAATGCTGAAGATCATGAGAGAGGAAAATCAGGCCCCACAAATTCACAGAGGATTTAAAGGGATCACTGGCTCAGAAAAGGTATAACATAATTTTTATTGTCGTCAACAATTGTACCATTCCACTGGCAAGGAAAGCTTCTCTTTCAAGAGCATTTTCCAAAGTATCTTTAGGTCAGTATACCCTATACTGAGCCCTCTTCTGGGTGAGGGCTAGTTAGCAGTTACTTTAGGTTAATGAAATAAGACAGGAAGAATTGTTTTGCTTTCTCATCTCCAGTGTTGAGAAAGTCTGTTTAACAAAAGTACAGCTTTTGAGGTACTGAATCATCTGTGGACAACCACATTCTGAAACTTGCTTATTTTTACAAAACCCTGATGATGGATTTCATATGCTTAGCAAAACCTGTTCACCGGAACATTGCCTAAACTACTGTTCATATACTCAAGTTTTTCATGAGAAAAAAGGGATTTTTCTGGTTCACAGAGTGCATTTGAACTCTGTCCTGAACTGCAGAGTCTATAATACACAGTGCTGAAAACACTGAAAAAACCCAAGAGATTCCAGCACAAGTAAGACACTGAAATGCATTTAGACCTTCAAGAGCTGACATTACTTATGTGTATCAAGAACAGCTGTCACATAAATAATTCCAAATCTTTGGTCCTTATTTCCACATTTTGATCCTTTCTAGTTATTCTTTTTCCTCATTGTTCAAATTCCCCATCAGAAAATCAAGCAAACATTTTTTTGTCAAATATTTCTTGGTCTCTTGCTCCACATATCAACTGCAATGTCACCACTTCATTTCACTTCACTGAGACAATATATATCATGTAATAAGTCCAATATTTACTGGAAGATAATTATGAATTATTTAATATAATGGTCTATATTAGATATGTTATAATGATATAGCATAATTACATAATACATTATAAAGATAATTATATAATACATTATACAACATATTATATAATTATTATATATTTTACAGTACATTATATAATTACCCCACTGTATCATATACAAATATAGCACATGCAGTACACACCATTATGAAATTTAATAACAGAATTACACCTAATGTGATATTTTGAGAATATTTAATGTGTGTATAGGAATAATTATTCATACATTTTTGTTAATCTCACTGATTTTTAACAATCTGTTCATTAGTTCATATCAAGCTTGAAGAAATGTTTCCTTTTCACAGTATTTACCTTAAAAAAGAACAAAAAAAAGATCTATTGGTCATCCACTATCAAGGCACTTTGGCTAATTATTAGATATTATTAATATTACAAGATCATTTCTACAACATCATATTCCAATTTTACTTGTCTCCCTGTCTGGTAAACTGGAATTCTTTTAAGGGTAGTGGTATTAAAGCTTCCAGTTGCATCACACCTTTACAGATAAACAGATAAAAAATATCTATAGCATGAGGAAGACACTCTGGATCTTCCCTGGAGTTTAGAATATAGTTTCTTGACATATGTTTTGGGGTATATTTTTAAAGTTGATCATAATCAATGATCTGTTTACAGCACAGAGCTGATACATACCTGCAAGTATACATCTCTAATGTAAATGATTTTGACTTCTGACCCCAGTGGATATATCTAAAGGCAAAGCTTTGAGACCAAGCAGCTACAACATTAGCACAACTTATACGGGTGAGGCCATGGACAAAAGCAGAATTTTACTTTAATTACTTCATTTTTATCATGTGTTCTGAAGTATCTTGAAGGCAGAATAGTTCTTGCTGTTATTGTTAGGAAACTAGCTTCAAAACTAAGAAAAGGAATGCAGTCCAAAAGTAAAGGGTTTGTAAGGTAGCCATGTGAGGCAGCCATGCTAAGAAAATAAACCACAGTATTTTGCAGATAAAGAACATCTGGCAGAAAATGGTCAGCTTTCCCAGTCTTCCAGGTAAATGTTGTAGTAGGTCAGCTGTGAACATCCAAGCTGCTCCCTTGAAGGGTGCTTTTGTTCCTTGTCCTTGCCGCGGCTGATTAAGGTACATTCTGAAAGCCAAAATATGCATGACCTGTGACCTCCTCCAGCTCTCCCCTCCAAATGCCACCTGGGGCAGCACAGTCAGACTGAACCTTAGCAAATCCCTCCCTTAGTTCTTTCCTGATGAAGCCAACTGAAAGACCAAGCCCCAGCTTGTCAGCAAAACCCAAAATAAAGGATTGGTCTCTGTTTGGGCAGGAGCTGCAGGTGCTGTGGGCTGGCCAAGAGGCCCTTTAGCCCTGGTGCCATTTCTGACTCCAGTGAAGCCCATCCTTGCCCACCATATACTCCCAGGGAAGCAGAGCCCAGACGTGTGAGTTCAGATCTGACCAGCCTGGCAGAAATCTTCCCATGGCAGGAATATTCTCTTCTGGGCATTTTCATCTCCTTTCCTTATACCAGTTGATCAAAGGAACCCTGATTCACTCAAGATTTGTTCCACTGGAAACAAAGGCAAAGCCTTAACCACAAACACTTTACACGTGCTTGTTAGCAGTGTGTAAGTTATAAGCCAGTCCCTCCTGGCTGTTTGCAACGAGCCGATTCATTTATTACCATTCCTTGCTGTCTAACACCATCCTGCTGATCTATACATAAAAAATGCATGGTAAGCAACAACTGAACATTACAAAAGGCTCCCAATTTTGCTGTTTAATGCATTATCTAACTCATATATCTTTGCATTACCACAAGGTTTCTGAACGTTAAAGTGTTGGAACGTGACTTGCATGGTACTGAAGATTTTCTGGTAGGTTTACAAGGTGTCAAATTAACAGCTGAAATTTTTTCAAGATGTATTCCTAACAAGTGGAAATATGGGTGTGTGGCTGTGCAACTCTTGATAGCCAGGGCAGGTATGCTCTCCTTTCACATACCAGCTCTTTATGTACTGCGGCCTCATTCAGGTAAATGTCTCTCCATTGTCTTTTGAGGGATTGTTTTAAAGTCAAGTATCCAAACATATCCTATACAAAGAAAAATTTTATCACTTCAGGATTCCATATATGGGACTGATTTGTACGCAGACCTTGAGTTTCAGCCTCAGAAATCAAGGTGTGAAGCAGAAAACTGAGGCTTCAGCTCCACGGCACACAGCCTCTGTCATCCACTGGTGCCACCCCTACACCTCATGCAGGAGCAGAAGGGCAGCACGTGTCAGATGTGCACAGAAAAGCTGCACTGTTCATGTACTCTGGGAAAGAACAGATAAACTAGGTTCCAGTGAGTTGCACTTAATTTTGGATAAAGTTATTAACCTAAAGAAAACACTGCTGTCAAAGGTAAAAGATTAATTGCACTGAAATTTGAAATGTTTGGAGAAAAACCTCAAAAGAGGCTTTGAGTAATACAGTTTCCATCCTCATTTTTCTTTATATTAAGTAATTACAAATTAATTAGAAATAAGCAACATCAGAATTAGTCAATGTATTAATTTATTAAAAAGATATATTTAGGTAAAGTATGTATCATATCAGTAAGAACACCAGGGCCTTGTCAGATTGTGCCTCAAGCAAATACAGGATACAGCAAAAACTTTCATAAATGTGCAAGTCTGACAGACTGACATAAGAGTGTTACTTCACATGCAACTGAAGATCCTAAAATAATAAATGGCAATTTCCCATTTCCCAAGGGATTTCAGAACTTTACATAACTTCTCTACAGACCTCCTTGTGACAAATAAAATGAATATAAAGATTGGAATTGGGCATTTTGGAGAACCGCTATGAAAAATATGTAACTTTTTGCTCCCCCACAGAAAATTATAACAAAAGTTGACCTGAAAATCATGTTTTGAAAGAAAATCTTGAGCTTTTGCAATGACAGGCTTAAATCACAGGTTTGGGAGGAAGCAGGATAGTGTACACATGAGGAACTGAAGAACTTTCTCTTCTTTTAGCTACTAGAGGTACCCATAAGGGACAAGCATTAAAATTTGCAAACTTTGTAACTCCTACCTAAAATCCTGGAGGACTTGTGTAAAGAAGTCTTGGCTTTTTGGATTGTATTCTTTGAGAAATTTTAGACTTCTAGAAAAATTCCAGACAGCTGGATGTCAACAGGAGTCAGGTATGAAAAAGGACAGATAATAAAGAAAATATGTAGTCTACTGATTCAGAGTAACATAGGTAATTGTCATAGTCACTCTTAATCAAAACCTTAAAGAACATTGTTGAAGTTTTTCCAGTGAATTTGAGCACTTCTAAAATTCTTTTATCTCCTTTTCTCATTCTGTCTAGTGTATCATCATCCTCAGACATGAAACAAATTTTTTAAAAAGTTACTAAAAACAGCCTTATAAACACAATTTTTTTTCTCTTGACAATGATGATGACAACATGGCAATTTAAGCAGTGGTTAATTGATTCACTCTGTCAAAGGGGAAAAAATTATATGTCTGGTTTATTTTTGTCATGTAGTCATGGTATCTCTACTCCCTGAAAACCAGTTCTGGGAGAGTGCTCTCATCCCAAACATCCCATCAGTCCAAACCTGCTCGGCTGTCATCACTCCCAGACTGTCAATAACTGGTAATAAGGGGCTTGCATAATTCTCCTTTCCATGTTTACATAAAACATATTTCTCATGCATATGATATAAAGGGTTGTGCACTATGATTTATATCACTTAGCATTCTGCAATAAACACTTAATTCTCAACAGCTAAATGATCTGTTTATTGACAAGTATCAATCTGCTCACTAGATGAGGCCTCAAATGAATATTTTCTTTACTGTCTGGCCAAGTGCTAACTCTGCCCTGAGGACATCATCATTTCTAAATATTTGGAATGTGGTTTTAAACTGTTGACTTACTAGAAGACATCCAGGTGAATGCATTTGATTTTGAATGGAGTTCCTACAGAAAAGTGTCAAAAAGTAGAGGTGAGATCTCAGATGATGCTCTGATCCTGCAAATGCATTTGTGATGTTTTAAATTCTTGGGTCCCAGCTGTCAGACCTGTATGACCATCAATAGCTCTTTGGACAGTTCTTTAGAGACCACCTTGAGATTACTAAGCAAAGCATCAGTAGCTAGAAACATCTGGGGTTCCTTGGGTACAGCTGCTGCAAATACAGCACTTGTCAAGTACATTTTAGAATAATAAACAGTTCATTTTGCTTTTACTTACAGTTTGCCCATTCTCAAAGGCAGTGTCCAGGTCAGAGACTGTATTCACACGGGGAGGCAGCCCCAGGCAGGGTGACTGGTTCCCCTCTGCCTTGTGCACAATGCCAGGACAGGCTCAGGATGCTCTGGACAAGGCAGAGACCTCGTGGAACCAACAAACGGGAAGGACTGCCAAGTGGGAAGGACCTTTCCCACAGGACATTTGCTGACCAGTGCACTATTGGCATTGGCAAAAATGTTAACATAATCCATATAGATCTCCTTCAAATCTACAGGCATTAAATCCTTATTTAGGCTGTTTATCCCCAGCTATTCAGTCAGAAGAAGCATGGTACTGTCCTCAGGTGGGTAGCTTAAAATCATGGTATTTTTGGCACAGTACTTTGTTTCTAGCCTTCATTATATTTCCTATCTGAATTTTGACATATACTTGGGACATATAATCAAAAGTTTCTCCCTGCAAGAACTTATTTTATTGTCATGTAATCATGGGGTTACAAGTCTTGAGTTGGTATATATAAGGACAAAACTTTGAAGTAGAAATTGAGGAGGATTTTTTTCTTTGTTTTGAAACCTTTTAGCAGATCCTAAGAGATAGATCTTCTCCCTGTTCTAAACCCCATGATTCTGAATGAATGACTACCAAAAACTGAAGTTGTTCAACAATGTCATGAAAAATTGTGAAGATGCTGTGGACTCCTAACTCATCTTTCAGGGAGTCCTTACATACAGTTTAAACCTAAGCAATATTAGCACAATTATGCTTCTACCTCCAAATTATTCTTTTTTCTTCATGCTAATTTTTTCTTTCTGCATTATGAATAAAAGAGATATTTTTCATATACCCTGCCATGGAGTATTTATTTTCTTTTCTTTCTTGTCACTTTCCTTAATTGAAATTAAAGAAGCCATAGCCTGCAAGAGCATGATTTGTTCCTTATGCATGAAAACATAATGTCCTTTTAGGTTATCTCAGTGGGATGCACTGTGACTGCAATGCACCAAAAACCCTCTAAAATGAAAAGCAAATAAACAAACTGGGTTTATGTTAAACAAAATGACGGAAAATTCCAATCAATTTGAGGGAGCAAGGTTGCAGGAATGTTTCCTATTCTTTGTCAAACTCTCCACTTTCTTTCTGCTCAGTAAGAAAAGTAACACCATGTGCATTTTTCTCACTGGTGACCATGTTATCATAGCGATTTTCTATCACCATAAAAAGTTATAAACAAGTAACTTAGAAAATTGGTAATATTGCAGCTGTTCAGTGCAGTTGCCCCCACATCAAGATGTGTAACTATCATTAACCAAATAATTCAGCTTCAGTGTTATAGTAGAAACAGCACTAGCCTGAAATAATTGCAAATTTTTCAGGGTAAAAGGGACATTTACATCTGCCACAGCTAAAATCAGTGTGATCACTGACTGTGACAAATAAAATAATCATTTCAACTTCAGCTCTAAGTCCTTGGTAACAGTATCACACAAGTCATCACAGCATCAGACATCAGTCATAAATCAAGGACCTTCTTGTATAACACAGAACAAAAATATGACCCTTGACTCCAAGTTCCCTGTTCTAAGAACAGATATTACTCATTGATGACAAATGTCAGGTTGGCTTCCTGTTTGCTTTGCATGACACCCTCTAAAACACATAACTACACAGCAGTGATAGCAAACCTGTCTGCAAAAGGAAGTACCTAAAATAGGAAATTACTCACCTGCAGAATTTGAGTCCCTACCAGCTCATTTGTGATTATTTTGGTATCTTGAAAAGGAATGAAGCCAAAATATACCACTTCCATTTCATCAAACCAGGAAAATTTCCCCAAGATAAATTCAGATAACAAGAAGGATTCAGAACTTCCAAGACATTCCTTTAGGGGCTTGCTGAGTTAGCAATTTTTTATTTTTTTTTAAATAGAGGAAGTTTGTTACCTGAAGTGGCCTTTATGGAAATTCTGTACCTTTATGAAAAAATGTCTTGAAAATATTCCCAAAAGCCTCCGATTTGGAACATATTTGGCAGATTAGCTGAGGTCAAATCCTGTTGCATCACTGAAGGAATTGCAACGGTTATGGTGTACATAAGCGACTTCAGCACAGGGGCAGGAATATTTCATGCAACTGCTCATCAGCACCTAGAACAGTCTTCTGGCTGTCTGTTCCTGTGCAGCTGATCCAATGCCTCAGAATGCTTTAGTGCACGTGGATGTATAAAGGAAAGGTTTCTCATCTCTACGGTTTGCATTAGCTCTCTCTTTCCTAATCCTGCCTCAGTAAATTTAACCCTCAAAACATTGAGTTAAAAATAGGAAAAAGATACAGAAATGCTTGCTGAAATTCCTGGTGTTAGTCTGTGCTCACATGAGGATTTATCCCTTTGATCTTCCCTCTGACACCAGCTTGTGGCTGTGGCTAACTTGAGCTACAGTGCAAAATGCAAAAGGAATGCAGGCTCCAACACTCCCACGATGCCATAACAACAGAAATGCAGTGCACAAACACGTTTCTGTGTCAGTTCCTTATCAAAATGAGTAATCATAAATGCAGTGTGGAGGGCACTTTTTCTATAGGTCAGGACTGCAGAGCACAAGTCACCAAAGCTGAACACAAGGAAAGCAATAACCAAATCCTTCTGCAAATCTTACTGTGACTGTACGAAATTTTTTTAGCAGTTACATCACCTCTAGGTGATGTTTTGATGCTTTTCTTACTGGAAATTTTTCCATTTCTACAGACGGAGAAGTAATTTTTAATTCTACAGACATAAAGATAAACCTACTAAAAATGAAGTCATTCCCCAGGTTTGCCAGTCTACTTCCCTGAATAGTGATAGAAATGTTCTTGAGAGGCAGAACGCTGATAGATATAGGTGAAGTGCACCAAATACTGGATGAGGGTACCTGAGCAGAGTTAATGAGCCACTGTTCCAATTCAGGGTGTTGAAGAACACCTTTAGTGCAGGGAGTCCAGTGTGCAGGCTGCAGATTGAGCTCTGGGTGGCAGGACCTAGAGGCCAGGAACTGGCACTGATCTTTTGTACAAGAAAGGGCATGACCAGACTCTCAGAGGCACAGCAGGAGCCAAAGACCCCCAAGCAGCATTCACATTCTCTGAAAGAATTCCTTCACCCAGGATTTTTCTCCTGGGAAGCTGAGAAGCCTCGTAGAAAAGGAAAACAATTCTTATCCCATTTGCTTCTCCTGCGTTGTGCTCACATGTGGAATGTGCTTGGAGATTGTTCACCCTCAGGTGATTGCTTCATTGGATTCTGGTGTGAGCTGTTTTGACTCATTGGCCCATTGGGGCCAACTGTGTTGAGACTCTGGAAAGAGTCGCGAGTTTTCATTATTTTCTTCTTAGCATTCTGTAAGTATCCTTTCTGTATTCTTTAGTGTAGTATTCTTTCATATAATATGGTATCATAAAGTAATACATTAGCCTTATGAGAACATGGAGTCAGATTCATCATTCCTGCCTTTGTCAGGACAATCCCAGCAAATACAATACCCCCAGACATTCACACACTTGGACTGTGAGGATAAAAGCCCAAGGTTTCCTTTGCTTGGGTTCCCTCCTTAGAGACACCCAGTCTGAGCTTTTATCTTGTATTTAACTATTGCATCAAAATGAAATTATTTCAAGGATCCAGATTCCGGAAACCCAGGATTGAGCCAGTAAAGAAACCTGGTTTGTGTGAGAGTGGAGTGTGCAGGGAATCAAACAGGGACCTGTCAGTCACTGGAGCCATCCCCACCAAGGTGTCTCAGTCCCAGCTCATGTGTGTGAGTGTGCCTGCCACAGTGGCTCCTCCTGCAGGGTCAGACAGGAAAGCTCCCCTAGCACAATCTAAAGGTCAGTCCCAGTTCCTCTTGCATGGTAGCTGAGAGCCTATGTCAGAAACTTAAATATGAATTAGTACGCCTGAAACACACAAAGGCATCTGGGCTGGGAAACAAAATGAGCCCAGAGACAGAACCACACAGCGACCCTCATCCCACATGGAGAACTTCTCTTCAGCCCAAAACAGTTTCACTGATTCTGGAATGTGATGGGACGGCCTGTGGTGCTCCCTGAACTCTACCCAGCTGCTGTTTGGGAAAGCATTGGATATGCCACCATGGGACTGTGTCCAGCCCTTTCAGAATTTACTCATACATAGTTTATGTATCTACCTTCAGGAACCCACATTTTTAGCTTATCCACAGGCTGATAGTGTTTGTACAGACTCACAGTTCAAGTTCAGGCTTTGCTGTTCAAGTGTTTTTGTGCTGAGAAGCATGTGTCCAAGAGTACTCTATCCATCAGTACCACCAGCCCACGACACCAAATGCTCTTACCCAGCAAAATCCAACACTCCAGTATCAATTTCTCATCAGAATGACCTGGGCCAACTCAGAACAGTGCCCAGGGGCTGCCAAGTGCTACTTGACATGGGTCAAGCCTCGCCAAAAAAATTCTAAGAATTTAACAACAGAGAGGATTATTACCTAGAGGTATACTCTAATATGGCTTAATTTATGAATATAGATGTAACAGGAGAGACTGCATTTATCCAAATATATCTGCCGGTCCAAGCTACAGGCAAACACTACACAAGGCAGGCCTTCCTTCATTCCTTCCATTGTCCCTATCTTCAATTTCCACAGAATAGCTCAAATCAAGAACAAATTACATTAAAACAAAAAAAACCTGAGAACATCTCTTTTTTCTGTACATGGAGAATTATCTACCCAGGACTTGGTATTTTCAACAGCAAAATTACATCATTTCTATTTAAAGCTAAATATTTGCTTGTACATTACAAAAATAGAGTACATGACAGCTTTCACAATAAAATATTTTTAATACACTGAGATATAAAAAGAACATCTTTAAGACTTGGAGGTTGCAAATCAAACTCTGATGGAATCTGTGGGAGGATTGCTACATATTTCAGTAAATGCAGGCACTGGCTCACAGTTACAGCAATGTTACATTTCCAGTAACTATTAGCTAAGTGGGAATTCCTCCAGAATTGCAGAAATGTGTCTAAGAGCCAAATTCAGTCCAAAATATTTTTTAAAATACTTTCATAATCATGATAAAATACTGGCATGACAAGGATCAAGATACAGGAATTCCTACTGTGATTATTGACATTTGTTTAAAATATTATATACTTTAAGATCAGTATACATTGTTCCTTGTTTGGACATATCCAATTTAGTCTTGATTTTCTGGATTATTTTATTATTAAAAATACACATTTTTTTGATTCAGTCCTTTGTATACATCATACTGTATAAACCAAGGGGAAAAATAAACATATAAAACACAGATTCTTCTTGATGCATTTAGAAATTGTGTGTAAAAAACATTGTAAGCTGAGAATGGATCCTGAAAGAGTAATTGGATCATCTGACACAGAGAGTAAAACGGTGAGAATTCACAAAATTAAGAGATAAAGTTGTATTGCTTAATGGCAGTATTGCAAAGGTCACTCCTCTAATTTACTGTAAAGCAGATTATAATATAATACAGACTGTTCTTTCAAACACTGTGTAATAACTAAGGGAGTGGCAATCAGTATTTCTCTTTCAAAATAAGAGGATCTATTGAGTAAAACTTTGAAGCAGATTTTCTCAGCTCTACCTCTCTTCAAGGGACAGAATATACTTCCTACATATGCAAACTACATAAAGTTGAAGAATTTTGTTACAGAACAGAGCAATAATCCAAAACCAATTTGACAAATGAGAGCAGTAGTCTCAAGATGTAAGTGCAAGTGCAGAATATTATTTTTCAGAGGTAATAATAATCTACCAGAATACAAGTATGGGGATAACTGAGTACATATTCTTTCAAAAAAATGTTTAGTATGGAAGCTAATACTCAGATGAAAAATCAGAAGTGCCATGCTAGTGGAGGAAAGCCATAGTGGCACTTGTGAAAAGAAATATGCCTCTAAAGACATGAGGAAGTAATACTTCCATTCTGCTCTGCTTTGGTAAGACTTCAGTTGAACAACTGTACCTAACTGGGATGGCAGCATTTCAGTAAAAACAAAATCATACAGCATAACAGCTACCCACTACAGTTTCTCCACTGGATGTATTTTTGTATATGATATTTAACTACTTTCATGAACTTAATTTCAGTGATGTTTGCATGGAAGATAATGAGGATGTGATGAACACACACTACACCAGTAATTTCTTCTGGCCCATGCATTTCATGAGCGAGATAAATTGCATGAACATATAAACATGTCTTAAACATGACTCCTCCCTGTCTTAAATACCCCTCCAGACTTCACTGAGTAGCCAATGTACTGCCTTCAATAGGATAAGGCTGGAGCTAAAAAGGAAGCAAACCTGAAAATTGCCTTTATTAGCCCAGACTACCCAAATCCTAAAAACACTCGTTAGAAAAGCCTGTATTGATAGGTTGTAAGCTGTTTTCCTCAGGTGAATTCCCAGCTCACCTTACTTTTTTCTCATTATTATTTATTTTTAAAAATAGTAATAAATTAATAGTAATAGTTCCTTCAAATCATGTTTCTGACATAAGACAGATTTATCATTCTGTTTGCCAAATTAACAGCTTTCTAATGTTGTTTTTTTTTTTTTTTTTTCTTGTTCAGGACTCTGAAGCACTCTAAATCCCTGGGGCAATGATAAGAAACTCCACATTTTTCCCTTTTGTGGAGCAGAGCTTTGGCAGCCTGCAGAGAGAGGCAGCTATAATAAGGAGCATGTGTCAGACCCTGAGCATCTCCTCTTTGCCCTGACTCAAACCAGGTGTCTCTGTTCTCCCTGCTGCAGTGAACCCACCTGCACCAGGGACAGAGCCACACTGTGCCCTTGTACAGGCACAATAGCTGTGCCTTCAAACCTCCAGAAATGTCATGAAGTTCACTCAACAGCAGCCAAGTACTTCAATAAAGGCCCGCTGAAGCACTGCAAAGGAACACACATCCACTTTCTGTTTGAGATGTAAATAGAGAAGTGTTAAGTTCTCTTCAGGTGAAGAGGAAGATTATTTCCCTTGGCTGCTGTCTGCCTCTTGGGAGTTTATGGATGCTTAGCATTTTTCAAGTTTTTGTCCAGTAATATCATGAAAACTGTAAATACAGTTCAGGCACACATTTTCACTGCTTTGCAGCTGAATATTGCATAGAGGGGAATTGCTGACCTCTGTAATGGCACACTCTAGCAGGATGAAATATATTTTTATGTGTGTTCATTTTCTCTTTATTTCTTAGTATTTAAATCAGCATACTAAAGAAACAGTTTTTTCCCTGCTCTGTAGTGCTTCTGCAAGTAGAGTCAGAATCACAAAATCAGTTGAGTTGGAAAAGATCTTTAAGATTATCGACTCCCACCTATGACCTAACAGCACCTTGTCAACCAGATCATTGCACTGAGTGCCCCATCTGCTCTTATCTAAACACCTCCAGGGCCAGTGGCTCCACCACCTCCCTGGGCAGCCCATTCCATGCCAAATCACTCCTTCTGTGAAGATCCTCTTGCTGATGCCCAGACTAAACCTCTCCTGCACTCGTTAGCAATCTGATTTTGTCTAGGCTTGTGATAATTTTATTCACAGTGGCTGGTATGGAGCTGTGGTTTGGACTGGTGCTGAAAACAGCACTGACAACAGTGGGATGTTCTCACTGTTGCTGAGCAGTGCTTTCACTGTGTCAAGGTATTTCTGCTCCTGATCCCAGAGGAGGGGGATGGAATTGCACAAGGAACTGGGAGGGGACCCGGCCAGGACAGCTGATCCCAACTGAGCCCAGCGATACCCCGCACCATATGACGTCTTGCTCAGTATATAAAGCTGGAAGAGGTGGATCACTTGGAAGGATGAGGTTTGTCTTCCCCAGTCACTGTTTGGTGTGATAGAGCCCTTCTTCCCTGGGGCTGAACACCTGCCAGCCCATGGGAAGTGGTGAATTAATTCCTTGTTTTCCTTTGCTTGTGGGTGCAGTTTATGCTTTACCTATAGGAGTGTCTTTATCTCAACCCAGGGTTTACCTCAGTTCTTTCTGACTCTCTCCCATCCCCCTGACAGGGGACTGAGCAAGCAGCTGTGTGGGGCTTGGTTGCCAGCTGGGGTTAGAACATGACACAGACACATTACAGTGATTATTTCATCTCCATACTTTTTTACAGGTAATCGTCTGCAGACAAATATATCCATAACAAAAACAAATTCTGCCTTAAAACTCTACAAACCATTCTAAACCATATGCCAAGTAGGAAGGCTAAAACTCTGGGATATTTTGGACCAAGTAGCTTTTCTGTTCATAAGATGCTAACATATTTGGCAGTGCAAGGACCTGAATATTTCTGTTTATATTGGCCAGCCCCTCACCACTGCCATATGTTGTATGAAACAGCAGCATCCATATGCAACAATATGTAAACTGCTCTCACTAGAGTCACAGGAAACTGTAAGTAAACCCTCGTTATAAAAAGCCCCAGCCAAGGGTAGGACTGTTCACAGCAAGATGATAATCCATGGAGCTTGCAAAGTCCATGGAATGGCCATCATTTGCACATTCTTCACAATGGCCAACATGAAGGCCAGAGTTTCAAAGTAATAAGCAGAAAGGATCACTTCTGTGCTCCCCATTTTCTGCATAAAAAGAAAAAAATAAGAAAAAATATAATTCAAACACAGCCATACATTGGACTGTACAAGCAAAAGCACAGTCAGCAGATCAAGGGAATTCTTGGTTATCCTCCTGTCCTCAGCACTTCTGTGGCTGCATCCTGAACACTGTGGTTTCACTTTTCACCCCCAGCACAACAGCTAAAAGAACAAACCAGAGCAAGCCCAGCAGCTGAGTACTGCAATGCTTAAAGATCTGGAGCAGGTGATGTGGAAAGAGATGCTGAAGAACTGCATTTGTTTAGCTATAAGAATAAAAGGCTTCAGGGGCACCTAGGATCAGTCTATCATTTCTGAAAGGGAGTTAATAGAGAAGATAGAGCAAGACTCTTCTCAAAGTGGAACAGTAAAAGGACAAGAGAGGATACAAGCTGCAAAAAGGGAAATTCCTGTCAAACATGAGGAGAAAATCCACAGTTAGGGTTAATAAAACAGACTGCCAGATAGATTGTCTGTTCTCCATCCTTGGAGACTCAGAATTCAGCTAAACATGGTCTTGAACAATCCACACCTGCCTTCAGAGACAGCTCTGCTTTGAGCAGACATCTGAACTAAACAACCTTCAAACATCCCTTCTAAACTGTTTTTCCATGATTCTCTGATTTAAAGTATTTGCCAGGAAAATAGGCACAGGTCTAACTGTTCTTTGATTATTTGCATCCAGTGGTACAGGATGAATGTCAATGCACACACAGATAAGACCCTTCCTGTGACTCAAGAAAAAAGAGTTAGGTCTTGATAGATACTAAAACTTGGTCATAATTGTAACCTAATGTTAACTGATCTACTACAAAAATTTTCTGATGTAAAAGCAGAAGCCCTTAAAGTTAATTAGTACAAGACTGAAGAAAAGAAAAACAAAACCAAACCAACAAGCTTTGCAGAGCACTCAGGTTTTACAGGCAGACAGCAGCAAGAGATGGGGCCATTCCCTAAGGGAAGGAGAGCTGGGGGCTGAGGGTGGCTGCTAAGGCAGCAGGGCCCTCACCACCCCGGGCACAGCCCCACAGCCCCTGTGCTGCAGACCTGGTACCACACAAGGGCAGCCCCTGGCACAGCGAGGACATCAATCAGGTCCTTGGTCCACCCAGGGACCATTAGGAAATTAAGGACAGAGACAGTGGAGAAATTCCTCAAATAGGCAATTAAAGACAGGACTGGAGAAAAAGCTGAATGAAAGGTCCAGGA
Organism: Ammospiza nelsoni; assembly: GCF_027579445.1. Taxonomy (NCBI): domain Eukaryota; kingdom Metazoa; phylum Chordata; class Aves; order Passeriformes; family Passerellidae; genus Ammospiza; species Ammospiza nelsoni. Next base: position 84,873,053 of record NC_080635.1, read on the forward strand.
TCCATCCTGGAGGGAGGACCAGAACTGAGGCCCAGCCCTGAGCTGAAATGAAGCCCCCAACACAACAGTGGGGGGTGGGTGCTCCAGGAAATTCTGGTTAGGGCTATTAAAGCCTATTAGTGCTCTCAGGGCCCTGCCAAATTCAGGATTTAAAGGGATATCTTTTCTAAGGATGTAATTATCAAACTATGTGAAGAAAAAAAGCTTGGTGACTCTCAAGACCATTTTCCACAATGCAGCAAAAGGTGGGATACATTTTAGCAACAGAAAAATAAAAACAAAGTGTGATCCCATAAAATAAACTTTTATATTGCTTATTAATAAATCAAGCCATTATATCCAATTTTGACAAGATTTCTAAATTCCATACTATCATGCCTACTACTTTTAGAGTGGTATCTCACAGCTTAGACCTATTCACTATATTAGAAACTGATTGGAATCTTGACTTTTTTTCTCCATTCCAGCTTGCGCCTTGTGGTCTCACTTCAAGAGAAATTGAAAATGCTATCTGGGCCAGATTCATTTCAGTGAAGTACACAGAAAATAAATTTGACCAGCTGTCACAGATTTCTCAACTTATTTTAGAATAACTTCAACAATGTTAAATAAGCTTCCCCAGAGACTGGAAATGCTCCATCAGTCTCCACATTCAATACCAATAGATTAAATGCTGAGCACCAGCTCTGGCAATGATTAGAATGTGATTCTTATTGTATCTCCTACACTTATCTTAGCAGCACTATTCTTAGAGGAAGGAAGTTCCTCCTGCCCTTCATACTGTTTATAGATTTTCATGATAATCTGGTATGATATAATAATAAAAATAATTATATCTATTATATAATAATAACCTGAACATGATCTCACAACATGCAAAGCACCTTCACATTTTATTGACACCCCTGCAAATTTGTACATAATATGAATTTTCAAGAAACAACTCCAAACCCCTATTTTTAGAGATAGTTCCTATATATTATGAAATCAGTGAAAGTTGTGATCTCCCCAGATGCCCTGAAAAATGAATACTTGTTAGTTAGAGTCTAGGCACAACTCTTGCTGCGAAAATAAAGCAATGCTTCTCACAGTGAGTTAAAGTTATCACTGGGAAGGGTGAGCATATGGGCAATGAGCTAAGAACTGCTTTAAGTCTCTGTTGATAATTTAGGAATAGATTTTGTATCATTTTCTTTTAGCAAAGCTCAAAAACTGAACCCAGTCCTTTTTTTTTTTTTGGTGATAGGAAATTTATTGTGTCATTTCCCAGCTATTTAGAGCTCCACTTTCCCGATTACTGTTGTTGCTGCTGTTAGTGCCCCACAGAGCTGTATGGCATACAGCCACTCTTCATCTTAAGGGCAGATAAAGTATTGATCAGGGCAGCAGAGAGGTTTGCATTCACAGCACATGTCAGGGATCCCGATGAGCTCCTTCAGGTCCCACTGGGTCAAGCCCCCACCTGTCACAGCTGCCCAAGGCCATTCATCATCTGCCTGAGGTATTTTGCTTTCACATCAAGCAGGAGTCTGTTGACAACTTTCCAACTCCGCTGTGGATCGCAGCAGTCAGCTAAAACTGTGCCAGAAGTCCTCTCTCCACCAGGAACACTGCTGCTGCTGCTTTTCCTCCTGGGCTTTCAATCCATAAACATGAAAGTCATTCACTAAAAGAAAGTTTGCAGCAAGGCAATTAAAAGTTAGCTTTTCATTTTTAAGTTTCTTATCAACTTAAATCAAGATCTCTTGTACAAAGTAATTTCTCACTCATGCTTCCTCCAGGCCACTGTTTTTTCTCAGTGCAGCTTGTTACCATTCTGTGGTACTGGTGGGCTTGAATCTACATTTATTTGGAAGAGTGCTTGGAAGATTTTGGAAGATTTGAAAGATTTGCTTCTTAAGCAAATGGCCAGCAGCCAGTGTAAGGCTCATCCTGCACTCTAGCATCCTTGGATTCAACAAGTACCCCTCAAAGGGACACTTGCCCCTCTTCATGGGGATAGCTGCCACTTACTCCTGCAGCCAAAGGGTGGAACTGTTCTTCACTTCTTTCCCTACAAAAGAAATTATGTTACCTCAATGTCTGCCTCACCCAGCCTTCTGAGTTTCTCTCCTGGCTCCTTAGCAATGACTACATCAGATTTAAGGGTTTGCCAGCACTATGAAAAGCTCTGCTTAGCCCATTGGAGAATCTTGTGCTTTCAGCACCAAGAAGTGTCTGGAAAGTACAAGTTTCCAAAAATGAAGCAAGTCTCAGAGTCACAGCAACTACAGAAGACCTCTATTTCCTGTGTTTCAGCACTGTACAACAAAGCAGGAACATCTATACCTGGATTATTCGTGGTAGACATATCTGTAATCTGTTTTCAAAGTTCTTCAAAGACAGAGATGCCATGACCTTCCCTAGGCAGCTTTTCCATCCCTTTACTACTTGAACTGTTAAAAACCTTCTTTGGTGTCTAACCTGAATTTTCTGATGTAATGTAAGCCCTAGCATCCCATGGCATACATATGTTATAGACAAAGAGAACAAATTAATTCCTTGATCTTCACTGAAGAGCTTTACTTAACTGAAGTTTGACACTTCTTTCTCTCTCTTTTTCTCCTGATAATCCTTTCTTATTTCATCTAAATAACCCTTGTTTGTTCAGTCTTTACTTGTAGGTCATGTTATCCAGTCCTCCGGTCTTTTTTGCGGGTCTCTTCCTGAATTTCTCATTTTCTTCTCCCATGAACTGGAAGCCTCTGCTTCTGTAGAACTTTCATCAATGATTCTCTTCATCTGGACATTTTCATCTAAATGAGGGTGGGTAGCACGTGGGTATCATCTGTGTGTAAAAGAAGTAGAAGAATAATCAGTTGCTTCTGTTGGCTTTCTTTTATTAGATCTTCCTTAGCCTCAGGTTTTTCTAGCATTCCATCATTTGAATTATGAAAGAAAAGCACAAAGTAAAGCCCTGGACAAATTCCAGTAAAGGTGAGACAAATTGTAACACTAAGAGGGATGTGACTGTCAGAGGCTCTTTTAAAGCCAATACTGAAGTAATACAGAGAGATCTCTGTTAAAAAAACGCGTCTGTAACTGAATTTTTGGTTAAAAAATGTATGGAACTGGAGCTTAAAATGTGGCTGTTCTCTTTTGGCTATGTGAGAACTACCTGTAGGCAATTTTGCTCGGGGAGTACTAATCATAGAATCACAGACTGGGTTGGGTTGGAAGGGACCTTAAAGATCTTTTAGTTTCAATGCCTCTGCCATGAGCAGCAACCTTCCACTTAACCATGTGGCTCAAAGGCCCATCCAGCCTGGCCTTGAGCATCCCTGACCTTCCAGGGATGGGGCATCCACAGCTTCTCTGGGCAGCCTGTTCCAGTGCCTCACCACCCTCACAGTGAACAATTTCTTACTGAAATCAAATCTAAACCTAGGATCTCAGTTGGAAGCCATTCCCGCTTGTCCTGTCCCTACAGACCTGTGTAAAATGTCACTCTCCAGCTTTCTTTGTAGCCTGCCCTTAAAGCATTGGAAGACTGCTCTAAAGGTCTCCCTGGAGCCTTTCTTTCTCCAGGCTGAACAGCCCTAACTCATTCAGACTCTCTCTATAGGAGAGATGTTCCAGCCCTCTGATCTTCTTTGTGGTGCTCTATTGGATTTGCCCCAGCAGGTCCATGTCCTTCTGTGTCCTTGGCTGCTCCAGAGCTGGATGGAGCACTCCAGGTATGGTCTCAGGAAAGCAGAGTAGAGGGGTAGAATCATCTTCCTCAACAATCACTAAAAATCCAAATGAAATCTGATGGAATACAAACCTGGTTTAGGCCTTTTATTCCAGTTCATAACAAAGGGAGTTACCTGAACACATCATTCCCATGTCACTAGAAGCATAAACCCTTACTGTCTGGTAGACTGAAAGAAATATTGCCAAAGGGACTAAATAACTGACAGTAATGACAGAAATTTTGGCAGCAATCAAATACAATTTGCAAAATGAATGCTACAGAAAGGCATGCCTTCTATTATTTTTTGTCAATTTTTTTAATTAAAAGAGTGAGTCATACTTCATGTAAACGTGCTTCCCGATTTTACTAACTCCCTAGATTTAGGGAGCAGAAAAAGAAACATGATTCATGAAAAGGTCACAGACTTTCACATTCTAGTTTAAGGTCCATGGGCTAGACCTGTTAATAGAGGAATCTAAACTTTGGAATCTAAACTTTTGGTAGCAAGTTCTGAAAATGGGAATCCACATTTTTAGTCTGTAATTTCTGTGAAGAGAGGTAAATGTTTATAGAGAGTATTTAAAATTAAATACAGTTTCCTATAGCTCTTCAGTAGGACTCCATCAGGATAGATCTTTACAGAAGCATCCCTTTTTCTGGAGCTGGATCCTTGATTGGGGGCCACAAGGATGTAGTAGCAGAGATCAAAAGCACTTTCTCCTAAACACAAGCATAATTATTTTCCAAATACTGTGTAGGAGTCACTCTTTTCATTCCAAGTCAAAGTAGGAATGGTACAGAAAGCAGAAAACCTGAATTAATTTCTTCTCTGAGAGAGTGCTGAAGGAAGGAGACTGCACTACCTACTATTTGCTGTTGAAGTTGATCCATTTTTTAGCAAAGAGGATACTGTGGAAATTGCAGAATTTAAAACCAAAAACACTGGAAGTACAGCTCACTCATATTTATACACATGACTAGGCAGAGACATTAGCAGAAGATATAAAATCTTCTAAAATCTTCATAAAATGCATGCCATACATAAGGTAATATTCCTTGCAATGTATACAGCCTACTTACTGGCTGAAGTACTAAGGTCTAAAAAGCACCTCAGAATCCAATTTTTAAGAGAGCAGGCAGATTTCACTCAGTAATGTTCCTACATGCAGTAGAAAACCAGTGCTGGCATGAAGGACTGAAAAACAGGACTCACACTAACTCATTCCCAGTGCCTTAGCCACTGGATAAAGAATGTGGCCATGATTATATGGCTCAGAAAGCAATTTCCAACTCTAGGGACAAAGATACTCTGGTGGTATGGTAAAAAAATTTAAAAATACATATTTTTCATTAGTTTCACTCAGATGCATTAATTTAATGTGCGTTGAGTCTATGTTTCTCAAGACAAACCACCCTAAAAGTTAATTCAAGACATTTCCAGGTCATATTGAAACCTCATCAAAGGTGGAGGACATCTTTTTCCTGGGCTGGAGTAATGATGTATATAGCTACATTGTAGCTTTCTTCTCTTCCATGGTCCTTGCAGCTAATTGTCACCTGCATGTGTTATTAATTAAAGCATTCAGCACAGCAAACCTTAAAGAGAATTTTAGAACTTCCATCTGGGCCTAAAGCTGAGCATTGAGGAAAGTCCTATATTCTGCAATGCAGGAAAGAGGAACTGCTCTGTGAATGTCAGGAGTGAAAGGTGTCTTTGAAAAAATCCTCAGAATGCCCTTTGCAGATGGCATCTCTTTCATTGATCCACTGAAGCTTGATGACCATTTGATTATATTGTATCTGTCACTCAGTGTTAAATATCGATACTGAATATACCTTTTTGTAGAAGGATAAGAAGATATTTAGTTTCTCTTAAATTATTTAAACAGGAAAGCATAATATGATATACATCTGTTTGCCTCAGCATGCTTTAAAGGAAAATCTTATGTCAGCAAAATATAACGTCTCCATCACAGTATTGTTTTCCACTTTAATTTTAATTTTTTGTTATAAATTATTATAATTTTCAAGATTTTATGATTGAGAACTAAACTATAAGCTAAAGAGTAACAACCAGAAATATCAGTTACAACTTCAGTAACTGTCTAAAACACAGAAACTGTGAGAGAAAGGTACAGGTTAGAGGAATAAAAATTGTTTACAGGAAAGAATATTCATTGTGAAGGAACTGGCTTGAGACTCAAGAATTAAGAATTTTGAACATGCTTCAGTTACTATTTTGATGTGTCTTTAGACGAATCACTTTATATTTTCTAGTTATATTTTATTGGTGAAACAGAAATAATAGTATTTCCTTACTTTATAGGTGTATTAATAAGGATAAAAGACTACTATGGCATTGATTGATGACAAAAATTCTTCAATTAATTAAAAGAGAATTTGCATTTTTTTTCTTCTTTCAACTAATATTTAATAGCTCACTTGTCAGCAACAGAATACTCGTCAAGTGAGATAATGACCTAGAAACCAGAGACATAGAAGAACAGCCCAAAGTCCAGGTTCTGTCTCTGCATTCACACATTCAATATTTCACAGCAGCTTGGCCAAGAAGAAGTGACTGATACCATCAAAGGGAGAACTGGTTTAGTGAAGTTCTTTCCTGCCTCTGAGGAAAGCATTAGCTCTTCTCAACAATGAATTTGCAGAAAGCACTGACCTGACATGGAATTTACTTGCTTGAGTTAACCTGACAACGGGCAGGCAGCTGAGGGATGTTTCGCTTCCCCAGTGCCTGAGCTGCTGCTTGTGAGGCAAGTGTAACCCAGCTCTACCTGTCAAATGCCGTAAGAGAACAAGTTGCAGGCCAGGAAGGTGACATATACAGCCACCAACAAGAATCTGAAAAAGGTAACTCCACTGCTGCATCACTGAGGGACACTTAGCATCTAGAACTCAGTGACAACCTTTGGAAACAGAAAATACAGAGAGCATAAAGGCAAAGATGAGAGATGTCACAAAGATGCCTTTATCCTTTGCTAGGTCTGAACTCCTGTAACGAATGCAGTTCTTAACAGTCATCAGAGCATCCAAAGCATGGTGAAACTCATGATTTCCTACTTTCACAGCCTTCAATAAACATGGTAACAAGTAGCTGTGTACATTGTAAGAATGAGCTTTTTATTCCAGAAATAGCCTCTTCCCCTCTCCTCTAACCTGGCTGCCACCAGGTATAAAGTCCTGCATTGTGTATAACAATACATTGTGCATTGTTAGGGTTGCACAGGACCTCTGGAGATCATACAGTCCAACACCCCTGCCAAGCAGGGTCACCTAGGGCAGGTTACACAGGAACATTTCCAGGTGGGTTTGGAACATCTCCAGAGAGGAAGACTCCATGACCACCCTGGGCAGCCAGTTCCAGTGCTCTGCCACCCTCATGTTGAGGTGAAACTTCTTGTTTCTTATTTCATGGCCATTGCTCTTTGTTCTGTCTTTGGGCACCACTGAAAAGAGCCTGGCACCATCCTCTTGACACCCAGCTTAGAGGTATTTATATGGATCCCCTTTCTCTTCTCCCCTCTTTCTATAAAATCGTTTGGAAAAAAAGTTAGGAGGTATTTACCAGAACCAGTTTTTCAGTTCCTGAATTTTTGTACAGGCACATTCAGAAGGAATTAGTCTCTTGGATTTATTATTTTAGATTTCAAATTTCAGCAATTAAATGAGTGAAGCTTATTGGTTTGATGGGTAGTGGTGTAAAGTTCGGCTGATAACCTGCTTCACAACTAGATAAAATCGTTATATGGTATGAATTCAATTCTCATTTTCATCTACTACTTTCATACAAAAAACCCCTAAACAAACAAGGAAAATATGTAAATTGTCACTAATAACTCAACACTTGCGCTATGCTGTGTTCAGACATCTCAGATGATGGTGTAAAAATGCAGATCTTAACCCTCTCACTGATATACTAAGAAAATAAAAAGTTTATGTTAATTTGAAATTTAATTTATAAATCAAGAAAAGTCATCTGAGTTTATACAAGAAAATGGAATGAAGACTGTGGGACATTAAAAATTTAAGACTACTGATTGATATATACCAGAGTCAATGTTATTTAGTGTTGTCATTATAGTGCAAGAGTTCTATTATCAGTACATTGCAAGGGTTCCATGTTGCTAGAGTTTCACACCTCTTTGATGTTTCTTGCAGGCACCTCCTCCAGGCACTGATTCTTCCTTGTCCTCACAGGAGCAGCCAACTGACTCCAGTGCCCCTCAAGCAACCAATCCACTCTTTTATAACACTTCATATCGGCTACAGGTATGGCCTGCTAACATCAGGCCTGCTCTTAGTCCTCAATAATTGGCTCAGCCCCAATTCTTTAGGGGGCAAGATTACATTCTATACCACCTTCATTTACCCATACTGTATCCCTCTACAATTTAGGTTATCCTATTTTTTTCTACATTTGTTTTTAGGTTACAAACTGATGGATTTTCACTGTGATTTCTGTAAATCAAACTCACCAGAAACTTGGCTCCTGAATCATCACTTCTTCTAAGAAATACTGGATGATTTTTTTCTTTCCTTGTATTTATTTACAGTGATAAGAACCTTTTAGCAAACAGGTGGGTTTTGCAACCTGCTCCAAGGGAAATCTCACCATGTTGTGTGTAATCTCTTTTGGCTTCTCTGTTTGAACAAATCACAGGCAGATATAGAAAAATGCACTGAAAATACTCTCCTACATGCTGACAGTTACAGTAAGCAATAGTTCAGCACTACCAATAGCACCAAGTAAACAACATAGTCCCCTGTAAACACCAAAGTCCCTGTGTTTTTTGACATATCTGAGGCAATGAAAGGAGTACAGGTTCTTATAAAGGACATCCAAGATTTTTCTCAAATGGGAGAGAGTTTGGATGCATGAAGATCAAACCGTAGACTGAACACTGGAGGAATCCTGTTTATCAGAGTTGGACAATAAAATTCCTGCAATAATCGTATTATTTTATTTCTTGGACTCTCATGGAAAAGAGTGCAAGTCATAGCAAATATTGCCTAGAATAAGAAAAATGGCACCAACATCATGTGGAAAAGATTAAGCTCTCTTGTATGTCTGCTTTAGTACAATGTTTAATTACACACCACATACAGCTCTTTCCAACATGTCTAAGGATTAAAAAAATTAAGAAATTAAGGCAGAATACTGAAGAAGACTCTTATCTGTTGCAGTCTCTTTTCCTGAGGGAATGAGAAAGTCTCTAGTGAATAAGTGGAACAAAAAAAAGCTGATTTCAAGGTTCACAGCCTTCAATAGACATGATAACGTGTAGCTGTGTACATTGTAAGAATGAGCCTTTTATTCAAGAAATAGCTTCTTCCCCTCTCCTCTGCTCTAACCTGGCTGCCACCAGGTATAAAGTCCTGGCAATTGAATCTTTTGCTTATTCTTTTTGCTTCTAGCCTCCCAACAGTAGTTTCCTGGTTTTGGGAGGCTTTTTTCTGTGTGATACCAGCATGCCTCTTAGCTAAGTATTTTGCAGATTATCAGTATGTTATTGTTTTCTCTCTTAAGTGCTGGAGTCTTCACAAAAATGCTGCACCCCTTTGTCCCATCCCAAGCCAACCAGTTTGGTAGATCTGTCTCAAAGGCATGAGAACTTTATACCATTTAAGAAAAAACTATGGCTGTGTGTTCTGCCCTGAGAACTGTATTTTTCTTTCACTTCATTCTTAGTAAAAAATCAGGAGACTGCCATTCCACACTTGGGCTGTGACTGTGTTAGCAAATCAGACACTACAGACACAGTTCCGCAGCATGAGAGGCCAAGTGGCACAACACAATTTGCATCCATACCCCTAAATTATTTTCCCTCTCAAAACAGAAGGGCCAGAGCCTGGCTGTCTCCCTGGTCTGTGCTTACCAAACGATGCCAGTACCCAGGCTAACAATTAGCACAGCCAGTCACAGACTCTGAGTCTGTTTAGATTTATGGTGTAAGCCTAGCCCCCCAGGTTTCAGCTTGGATGGGTACAAGTGGTAACACTATGAACAACTGAGATGAGCAGGTACTGATGGTCCTTCCCTAAGCTACTTCTTCTCTGAGGCCTTTTTCAAATGGCATTTCCAAGCTCTTTTCATGAAGTCGCCATAGGAGTTTTATAACTTTTAATTGAAAGCACCCTATGATAAGGTCATTCATTATTTCTGTTCCATTATGTGTTTATTTGTTTTTTTATAAAGAAAACACATACATTAATTCATTTAAGTAAACTAGGTTGAAGTCTGCCTTCCTATGACAATGTTACCTGAACTTCTGTGCATCATTTACATTGATTGTGCATTTATAGTTCAATGCTACTATAATAAGAATGATTTATTCCATGAAATGACAGTAAAGCTGTATTTGTATAAATACTTGATTAAATCTCTTTCAGAAAATTTTGCTGTTTAGACACAATAACATCAAAGCAGATTCACCACTGTTTAAGCATTGTAATTTCTGTTTTGTTGTTATTGTTGCTGTTAACACACAAACTGTAGAGACCTGCCAAGATACAAACACCACACACCTAAACAGTGCTTTTCTCTGTGAAGGATGCCTAAACATTTTACAAACTATTCATCATTCTTCACTACTGATAAAAAGGTGTTCTAGAATTGCCTCTGGCATTTGATTAGTGGTAACAGTTCAAGTCACCCTGAGTCAGGAAATAATATCACACTACTCGAAAAGGGCAACAGTTTACATATCCAGGATAAAATTATCTGAATTAGACTTGTAATGGTTTTGTCTGGGGTAATTTTCTTCACAATGGTATGGGTCTACCTTCTAGATCTGTGCTGAAAACAATGTTGATAATAAGGGATGTTTTTGTTGTTACTGAGCAGCCCTTGCACAGCCCTTGCACCTTCTCTGCTTCCCATGGCGCCACCCTGGTGAGGGGCTGTCGGTGTGTGGGGAGTTGGGAGGAGACGCTGCAGGGACAGGTGACCCAAAGTGGCCAAAGGGGCACCCCAGACCATATGGGGACATGCTCAGTACATAACGAGCTGGGGGAGGAAGGAGGAAGAGAGGAACTTTAGGAGTGATCACATTTGTCTTCCAAGTCATGACTACATGCAGCTTTCCCAAGGCATGGCTGAGCACCTGCTCTGCCCATGGGAAGTGGTGAACTCATTTCTTGTTTTGCTTTGTAGGTATGTGTGACCTTTTTTTTTTTTTTTTAACCTGTTAATCTGCCTTTTTCTCAACCCATGAATTCTCTCTAGCTTTTACTCTTCCAATTCTCTCCCCCATCCCACTGGTGGGCAGTCAGTGAGTGGCTGAGTGTTGCTCAGTCGCTGATTGAGGTTACACCACAGCAAGGCTCCAAGCCACTGCCATGAAACAATATTTCTGCTCTTTCAGAAAAGGGTATGGATTATTTCACACATTTTTATCTGACATTCCGCTTTACTGGTACAATAACCTTCCACTCATTTTGGGGTTCTCATTCATTGTGAATTTCTAGGCTACAAAATCCCTTCTGCATTGGACAGTAGTCACACCTGAAAACTGCACAAATGGCTGCTGGAGCTGCGCTCTTGTCTGATCCTTCTGCATGCAGCAGGAACAGACTTGCACAATCACCAGCACTATCTGTAGTACTCTGGTTTCTTTACAGTCTACTGGTTAGATATAAAAAACTTGATTGCTGGAGCTTTTAACAAGTTTTAAGTGACTTGTAGCAGTCACAAAGCAAAGTTACTGAAAAAAGAAGTAATATTACTTTTGAGAAACCTTTTTTAATTAAAATTAATTTTTAATTAAAATTTTTAAATGACAATTCCTAAAGAGTATAAAATTCTTGATGCTTAAATGCTCTTATGCTAACCCATTTAGGGACAAATTTTATAATTCATATAGGATTCATTACTGAGAAGGGACAGATGAAAGTTATTCCAGAGAAAAAGCAGCTTTAAAGCAGATTACGTATACTAAATCAAGCTATGCAATGGTGGCCCACTGAAGTTTAAGCAACTTAGCCAAGGAAAATCAGTGAAATAACAGCTAAATTAAGAAGGAAATATGATGTTTTATACATAATAAATGTAAATAGTGATAGTTTCAAAGGGGCTAGTTATGCAGCTGGCTAAATACTACTAATTGATTAAGGTAAAACAGTTTTACATACCTCTGTCGTGAAAATAGACCTTGAATGCAGCATTTAACTTTAGTTATAAATCGGGCACTGTGTTTATGAACTAAAAAAAAAAAATCACAATTAATTAAAAGCTATTTTCTGAGGACATCAAGTTAACGAGTTATGCTATTTTAATGTAAACAAGTATGTACAGATTTTCTTGCTAAGTATCTGCATGAGCTCATGTCTGCAAGTCAAGTGAAAACCCACTAAAGCTCATTTTTGTTTCCAGATGAGAGAACATGGTGGGATGTTTGAGACATCAGACACCACAACAATTAATGGCATCATTTCAGAGCTCACTGATGATCTCTTTTAGATCCATTTTATGCTTAATGCCTGCTTCTGAGTGAGGCTGCGTGCAAGGTCATATTGTTTCTCTCCTCAATTTTAGTGCATTTATTTCACACTCAAGTGTGCAAATCTCACCCATAAAGCTTCAGGCCTTGCACCTTTTTAGCAATAATTCTCTTCATGACCCAGAGAGAATATCAAATCTCAGAGCCTTTTCTTTGCTAGGCCAGAGACTTGGATTTCTCCATGCCCTCTGATCTGTCTACTTTGACAGCTATGGAGATATGGATTACTTGGGGTTTGCCATCATGTCCCACACACATTGGAAAATTGCCTCCTAACCTGGAATTGCCAAGAAGCTTATTGTGCTCAGAGGGAGATAGACAACCAAGTAATTCAGTAATCAGGTAAGTAACTTTGACTGCCTAGGGAACCTCCCTCATGACATTTCACCCTTCATAGTGGCACCATTAAGTGGAGTTACTCCTGGTTTACTCCAATAAGCAACCAAAGGAAATGTGGCTTTTGGATCAAAATTCACCTGGTTTAGGGACTGTCCACCAAGGTGATCCAGCTGTTCTTAGCTCATGAGAAAGCAAGTGAAGCAAAAGGAATTTCACAGGTTGAGGGAGGGGATCCTCAGCCTCTACCTGACCCTAGTGAAGTCACATCTGGAGTGTTCAGTTCTGGTCTACACAGCTCAAGAAGGACAAGAAGGAGACCACAAAGATGATCAACAATCTGGACCATCTATCTCATGAGGAGAGACTGCAGGAGCTGCCCCTGTTTCTCAGTCTGGAGAAGACTGAGAGGAGATGTCATCAACACATACAAGTATCTCAAAGGCAGGTGCCAGACTCTTTCCAGTGGTTCCCAGTGACAAGGAGCAATGTCCATAAATTAAAACACAAAAGGTTCACCTCAACATGAGGAAGAACTTCTTTACACTGAGGATGTCAGGTCAGAGCACTGGAACTGCTGCCCAGGGAGGTTGTGGAACCTCCCTCTCTGGCGATATTCAAAACTCACCTGGACATGTTCCTGTGTATCCTGGTCTAGGTGACCCTGCCTTGGCAGTGGGCTTGGACTGAATGATATCCAAAGGTCTCTTCTAACTCTAACTATTCTGTGATTCTGTGATTCCAAATCCTTAGATCCCAAAATATATTCTGTAAGATATAAGCCTGTTATATCCTGCAAGGTTTGGCAACTGGAATATTCTCTGCAAGCTGTAGCACAACAACACTGTATTCAACACTTTATTCATAAGATAGGGACAATAAAATTGCTCGTATCTCAAACAGGACAGAAATAATAATAATCAGGTACCATCATTCAGAATCAAATGAAGATATGTCCTGAAATACAAAGGCTCACATTTGGATTTTTTTTCTCTGTGTGCACTGCTGCCACCAAGGAGCTTACAATATTTTATAAATACCTCTTAAGGAAGGAAAATAAAGGCATTATCAGGAAATGGATATGATTGCAGAGTCATTTTTACAGGCTTTGGGAGCTACATTTTGAAAAACAATAGTAATAATAATAGTAATAATAATAATATGATTTTTTAGTCCTGGGAAGGTAAGGTTGTTGGATTTAGACTGTGAATGGTTTGCATATTTATAAATGCTTGTAAGAGTGAGGAATGGTTATTGCTGCAACTTGATAAAGAATTGCCTTCTTCCTCAACAGAACTAATAGCATCTGCAGTGCTGAAACTCATAAAGCATTACTGTTGGCTTTTAAGATGATTCATAGGCCAATTTTAACACAGAGAGGTATCTTAGCATAGCATTGGGAGTCAGCAGTTCCTCCCTTCTGATCTGGGCTCTGATGCAAAATTTTCTTTATAGCCTTGAGCTGTTCACTTAATCTTTCTGCCTCATACTCCACATCTGTGAATGATGTAGTTACCATATTCACCTAGCAGTAAAGAAAGGTCATTGTTTCTCTTCTCCAAAAATATTTTCCTTAGGCCATGCCTCACCTCAAAGTCATGTGAGGACTGAAAGATATCCTGTGGATCCTGAACTTTTGAGACTGGGTTAAAAGTTTGTGCTTGATGCCACATAATTTCTCTCCACAGAAATATCTGCTGGCAAACTCAGGACCTGAATCCAGGATACATGGGCTATCTGACCATAGCACAGGCCTGAGTACAGACAGTGTGGATGCTTAGGCAGCTTCTGCTTGAAGGTGGAAGGAAGAGTCCACTTAAAATCCAGTATAGATGGAGCTCTTGAGGTTGGGAAGATAACTTGGTTGCCTGTGTTCCAAATATCTACTGCATGATTTTATACAAAAAGAAAAAAAAAAAGAAAAGGTACACAATTCTCTCTTCGAACCACAAAGGGATCTCTTTAAATTCTTTTATTGTGAAGCCATGAGTACTACTGTGGTTTCAGTCCTGCAGAAAACTCTGCAGCATGCTAATTCAGACAATGTCCAGTTTGCTTTACATCCCTAGCCTAGAAATATATTGTACAAAAGAAATAAGATTTTCTTTTTTTTCAAAACAGTAGCAATATTAAAATGATAGCTCCAGAGACCAGAAGAGTATTCTACCAAAAGGATGGATTTTTTCTTTCAAAATAGTAGCAATATTAAAAGTGTCTATTCATTAATAGTCTAGGAACTTTTCTCAGTGGTTTTTTAACCCTTAAATAGTCCATTCCATTCTTTGAAAGTCTAGTGTTCTCATTTACTGTAGAAGTTGTATTATGGTACCACAGAATATTAGCTCTAGGCTCTTCTTGTGGGATGTTAAACAACACCATTGGGAATCTGGCAATGAGAAAGATATATTAAGAAAAATTATCTAAACCAACAAACAGTTAGGACTGGGGATGTTTCCCTGAGCAGCTGGGAAGTCCTATTCAGGACTATCCATGCTGTCTCCCAAACATGGTAGGTGTCCAGTACATGAGGAAAAAAAATAATTGCCAGAAAGTCACATCCTTCTCTTCCTCTGCACTGACTAATGATACCAACCAAACCAAAAGATTTAGACCACTGTAAAAGGAGAAGTGTGGCTGTGATCTCTCCTCTAAAATTAACACCACAATTTAATCTTGCTGTAGTGTTTCAGTAATTTTTTTCTAATTAAATGAGTTATATAGCATGATGTCACTACTACTACTCAGTAGAAGAGCTGCAAATGAGAACTTGATTCTTATATTCTACAAATGTGTTTCATGTTAAAAGAAAGCTGCTCTCAAACTCTGTGCATACAACAATCTGTTGAGGAAGTTGAGGAGCAAAGGACAGGGCCTGTGACCATCAGACTTTCTGTAACCATCCAGTCAGTAAAAGCAACATAAAACCCTTGTTTAGATTGATGAACATCTAATAATGAAACATCTAATAATAAAACCCTTGTTTAGATTGATGAACATCTACCCTTCTTTCATAGAAGGGTAGATTCTAACTCAGAGTAAATACAAGCTTTTGTAATAGATTTAAATTAGGTTCTCCAGAGTTTATATCTTGATAGAAGAAACATGTGGTACTTTAAACATGCTTTATTTTGTTCTAATTTCATTCAAAATCTATTCTAAAAATAATTTCTGGGATTCTCCTTCGTTCAATTCCTTGAGTAAAGTTTACTTTTACTGGTTGACTATCCAGTATTTCTAATGTATACTGTTGCCATCTAGTGTCAAAAACCCAACGGTGTATCTAACATTCTATTTCCCATTTTTTAGGAGAATAAGCACATATTCATATGTCTCTACTAATCTTTAAAATTTGTTTTATTTTCTTTTCTCCTTATCAACCATTTTTGATAAACTCCTACAATGTCTTTTCTTAGGTCAACTTGCAAGGATCTGTGCTTTAACTTCAATTCTGTTGGGCCACCTAGGCATGAGACAGTACTCAGGAACAATGGTGGGAAAGGAAATTCTTCCCCAGAAGCTGCAAGGAATATGGGATGTCCTGCAGGAGGATGGAAGGTGGTGCCAGAGGAAATGAATCTCATCTAACCAGACATATTTACAATATATACATTTACCTTTAAAGTTCCCTCTGCAGTCATTGGAAAGACACTGGTACTTTCAGGGAGGAATTCATCTCATACTAGAGCAGAAGATGAAAACAGGTCAAATACTGATGTGCTTTAAAATTGCCTACTTCTCTCTGCTCCCCAGCTATATAGTCAGCATCAGGTAGCAAACTCAGGTGAACACATCTAAACTAGAGATGGCTAAAGGTGGATGAGACCAATCTTACTTCATCTCACTCTCATAAGGTCTGGAAGGAATTTACTAACTGTCCAAATCTAGACTCGAGCCTGTCTTTTAAATAGCCCTGTTTGAATATTCCTCACAAGTTGTAATGAGATTTTCAAGTTATGTGCTTGCTGTCACTGATGGCAGCTGGTATCCTTTAAATCTCTCCTAATCATTTTAAGAGAGGTCGACAGAACACTGGAGAAAGCAGGACAATTTGATTACACAATTGATTAAAGTGAAGATACAGCAAAGCTGCCAAGACAATCTCTTTAGACCTGGAAATCCAAAGCACAATTCAACCCAGTAATTCATCATAATGGCAAGTAACTAAAGAATGGGGATCCAGTTGTGCTATTTTCTTGTAATATTTAGAAAGACAGCAGGATGTTTTTTGGTTTTTGTTTTAAGGCAACAGTTTTAATAGAATTGAACCTACATTAAAAGAGAAATTTTGGCTTGTCCTAGTCTGCTGGAGTCTTGCCACTGATTTCATTGAGATCAGGACTGTATTCTCAGTATTGCTGCTGCCTACTCTATCAAGTAGCTAAGAGCTATGGAGCACAGCAACTCGTGAAGGAGCATATGAGGTGAAAGCTTAAGTCAAAAGAGAGTCTTGGAAAGAGTAAGATTCAAAAAATGTGCAACTTTTTCCTCTCTTTTCTGTCAAGTGTTCCTGTCTGACTACTAAATGTACGCTCCCAGAACTCATAACTCCTGTGACTCTCCCCACATGTGTTTAAATCTCTGTTAATGCAGTTAGCTCTGCTTCCATATGGCACAGCAGTGGCACTTGGTTGCTGTGATTAACTCTAAGCCTTGGCTGGGAAGGTAAATGAAAAGGCAGGCTTGCTGCTGAAGCAATTTGCCAGTGAAGTACTGCAAGCCATATGTTTCTCTATCTTCTTCCAAGTATTTGTGCTGATGTTGCTAGAAGGCGATGTCATCCAAGGAAAAGGAGATACATGATAGATCCTGCTGTGATAGATTACTGAAAGCATATAGCACTTGCCTAATGCATTTTTAGCCTCTAAATTCAGTGTTTTACAACCACTAATGCTGCTGGCACTAGAATTCATCAGATTATTCCTCCCACCAGCAGGACTGCTGCTTTGTGGGGTTCATTACTTTCTTGGTAGTGTTGGAAGCTGTGAAGGTTTTGCTCTTTATCTCCTGATGGACATAATGCTCAGAGCACGTACATGTTACATAAAATTGAAAAAACAATAATAAATCAGATCAGTGGTCAACACTGCATTAAATTAAATGCATATCCTCAAGCAAGGTTAAATAATTGCAAATTGGTTTTAATTTGGTAATTTTTCCGACATTAAAACAAAATTAATTCCCCAGACTGGCACAAACTTATCTGAGAAACAACAGCATCTTGGGGCCGGTCTTCACTCTGACAAATTCTGGCTGAAGTTACTGAGCCCAGTTCACCTCCCAGATACAATCTCTGCAGAACCACTTTATTACTACCATGGGATTAATAATCCCTAAACCAGGCAGCTTCCACAACAAGCATGGAAGAGACTACCAAAGGAAAAAGCATTCAAAGCAGTATTTACATACACATGAAACTTCATCTGTCACTATAATAACTTAACCTAGTCCAGCTTTAAGGGCTAAAAAATCACTTTTCCCTGATCCTCTTACCTCTACTATGCCAAAAACATTTTGTACAGATCCCAGTTCTGCAGCTGAAAGATCTAGCATCGAAGTTATAAATTACTCTCATTTTTTATTTAATTAAATGAATAAAAAGTAACCATGCTATAAAATAGAGACACAAAAATAGTACATGCTATGAATTTGTGTTTTGGAACTGTCAGCAAATTCAATCAGGAAATGATCTCCTCAAATAAATGAACACAGGAAAGCGATTAATTGTTTTTAATTTAGCAACAACAAATTGTAAGATCTTTCTGACAGGTAAATCAGAATTATGTCCTAACTTTAATAATCTATAGGCAGCTGCTCTGTCCTCCCAAAGTTGAAGAATTAATGTAAGGGTATAGGTTAACAGCAGCAACCATTAGTGCAATCATAAATATGTTCTTATATGCAGCGTGGACAGCGGCCTGAGAGTCGTTGACTCGGCTAGTGGAAGGGGCGGCCAACAGCCCCACGGCAGCGGGGGGTGTCAGCCCCGGTGGCAGGGCCCCAGGACTGACTGGCAGCTTCCGGCACCCCTCGGCGGTAGAAGCCTTGGGCTGTGCCTGCAGGACGAGGTCTCGGTATAAAGCTGCTGAATAGGGCGGAGCGAAATGAGAGCAGGACACTTCCTGGGGTCCAAACTGGTTTAATCTCCACGAAGGCGACCAGCAGGCAAGGTCAGAAAAAAGAGGTAGGGCATGAGATTATAAAGGGAGGTGGTAACTGGGGGAGGGAGTTACAGAAAACAAATCAGGGAGAGACAGGGGACGAGCTTAACATAATAGACTGTAAGGGAGAACCAATCGATACATTGCAAAGGAGGGGCCCCGGGACCTCAGCCAATCACTACTCCTACCGGGAGGAACATTCTGGAAGACTGGGAGTGGTGGGGAGTGATTGACTGGGCCCAGGGAGGAGAGAAAAACTGTACATATTTGGAGATATAGGGCGGGGAAATTACATAACGTGGGGGCAACCATGGCAACTAAATAATAGACAGAAACTAGGGCGGGGGAAACTGGGAGGACAGAACCATCGTAACAAAAGGGGGGAGAAACAGAACATACCAACACACCACAACACTTATAAGCATATTTATTCTAATGAAATAGATGCTATAGAACAGAACTCTACAGGGTGCAATCCTGCTGCCATTACCTAGACAAAACTCCCTTCAGCATCAGCACTTTTCACAACTGGTGACATCACAGAACTGGACATTTATAAAAATCATAGAATAGTTTTGAAGTGACTGAACTATCCTTAAACAAATTAGCTTCATCTTTAAACACACTGGCTACACTTTACCTGTGCTTTACAGGGTGGTCTAAATTCCAGTTTATCCCAAAGACCTACTGTTAGTCATTACTAGGAGTGACTGCTAACCTCCATTTCATGGCAGTGTGGATGCACTCATCAGGTTCCATTTTGTTTTCTCACAGGGCCTGCAGGATGATCCAGATGTTAAACACCATCGGAAAAGCTGAGAATGGCCACAGTGTGAGGAGACAGCACCAGTCCCTGGCACCCTTTCTGTCCAGTCAGAACTGTGAAGAACAGGAGCCTCCCCAGAAGCCATAGATAAAGTAACTGGAGGAGATGGGACCCCAGCTCCCTGAGGGAGCACAAGTCCTCTGGTTTTTGCCAAGGAGCAGTGTGGGATTCTACTCTCTGAGACCTACAGAGTCAAAGTAGAAAGAAGGAAGCAGAAGAAATAGAAGGGGGAAAGAGAGACACAATGAAATACGATTCCTGTTCTGTTCTCAGGGTTTTAAAGACATTTAGTCATCCTTTTGGTATGGACAGGCAATCATTGCTGCAGTAAATGTTATATTCATTTGACCAGGGTGCTTGCAGGAGAAAAACATCTAAGTGATTCTTGAATCTAGCTCATGGGATAACTGTATGCCTAGTTATGTAATATCAGCCTAAATAGCATTTTCAATGCTATCAGCGAGACAATTCCCATTGCTTATTGGTATTTGATAGCATAAATTTCCAACTTGAAGGGCATATTGATCCCTTTCTGCTGTTCCTCTAGTCTAACACATGTGTTAAGGAGGCAGTTTTATCTTAATAGGTTGCAAAAATGATTTAATTCTTTGCATATTGCTTGTGTTCAAATAATATATTAATTGAATCTATGTGTCTTCCAGGCCTATGAGCTTCTGAAAATGCCTGTTTAGTTTAATGGCAATCCTATTTGTTTCTATAAAATGCACTAGGAAAAATTTTTTTCCTATCTGCAAGGCCTTTGACTGTTTTGTAAAAGTTCCTATCTACATCCATAGATTTTATGGTTAAGATATCTATAAAATCATAATAAAAATTTCAAAACAGCATATGAAGAAATGTACACTCAGAATTAACAATTCTAACCTCTGAGAACTGTTTAGATGGACTGCCACTTTGTCATGCTGTGTGTAATAGAATGGTCCCAAGAACTATGCAAACATCTATATGTGAGTGAATAAAATGCTGCTTTTGTTTCTTCCTTATCAGGGAATAAACAAAACACCAAGAAAACAAGTCTGAAATTTGCTCAGCTTCTTTCATGACTGTTTTTTTTTTTTTTTTTTACGGGACTGGAACTGAATTTAACAATAAAGTTTAGAATTGTAGTTGTTTATTATGTAGTTGCTTTTCTTCCATATCAAAAAGCACGATTCATTTCCTGTGAAATAAAGGTCAAAATCCTCCCTGACTCCTTTGGGAATTGGGTGGCACTTCAGAGGGTCATATGAAGTGGTGCTCATAATGAGACAGTAAACAGAGATCAAATGCAGGAATTTCAACCCATAAAGCTCACTGGACAAACTCACCACCTCCCCCAGCCACCCCTCCCAAATGGATTCTTTAGTAGGAAATGTGAATTTAGGAGTTATAATTACATGGTGAGCAAGGCTATGAATAATAATCATTAAAGTATATTGTGCTCCTATTTCACAAAATATATGACTTTCTAAGGCTTCCTCTGTTTAGTGCATCCAAAGAGAACTCTTTACTATTGGAGATCACAGTGGATTACAAATCATGAGGACTACTAATGAGGAGGCATAAAATTACTGACCATGCACTAATCTCTGATAGACTTTTGAGTAGTTAAATTATTGTAAATATACAATATATGGAACATATATTATACAGTAACCTCTATGACAGTCAACCATCAGGTTTTTGTTTTGTTCATTAGAATCACCTGTAGTTGCATGTTTCCAAGAAAAGATAAATTTTTTCTGAACCCATCACTCCAATGCCCTACCAACTGAAGGTTTTGACAGCTTGCTTGCTGTTTCATCTCTGGGTCAGATTGACAGTCCATTGATGCCACTCTCATTCAGCAGTGCTGTAAATTACTCTATTGAAAACAAAGACAATTATGTTATTTATAACCAAAATTTATTTCTCAAAAGAAGTCTAATATGCAAGCTTACTGTCGCAGACATTTTTTCACAGAAATCCTTTCTTTCTGATTTCTGTGTCTTCTGGAAGGCAGAGGCCTCAGAAGAGAACATAAACAATTATTATCAGCTGCTGTGAAATGCAACAGGGGCACCTATTTTGATTGGTGATTGGTTCATGTTCCCATGTTTATAATTAAGGGCCAATCACAAGGAACAAGCTAGGGACAGAGTCCTTGGACACAACTTTGTTATAGATTTCTTTCTTTCTATTCTTAGCCTAGCTCAGCAGCAGCCTCTGCAAATCTCTCTCTTTATTCCTATTTAGTATAGTCACAATGTATTATATATGATATATCAATAAATCCAGCCTTCTGATCAAGAAACAAGATTCACCGTCCATCTCTCACCAGCAGCGACCCACTCGGGTCGCTGTAATAGCTTACATGTACACAAAGAGTAGATTAAAAGCACTAATTTCCAGTTGCTGGAGATGGTACATTTTAAATATGACAGTAGCTCCCTTTGGCCAAAGCCATGGACAGCCTGAGCTCAAGCTGAATGTCCAGGGGCTTTGAAAAGAAAACCATCCTAATTCAGAACCTCCTGGGAAGGGGGAGTGGAAATGTGAGGTTTCAAAGCCCCTGCAGGACACCTGCAAGGGATGACACCTTACAGTGCAAGCAGCCATCTGACTGCCACTATTGATGGCAGACATAACACCCCTCAAAGAAAGCAGCCATTAAAGCTCAGTCTAATATGCAAATGTCTACAAGGGCTCAAGGTCCCAAAGCTGCTAAAACATCACTTCTGGCCACAAAGCTGCACCATGAGGTGATAAACATAATGCATTGCACTTACATTTGTCATAAAAGATGAGCATGAGAGTAAAACCTGCATCCCACAGAAGTGAATACACCTGCCAGCAGAATTTACAATGCTCCAGAGCTCATCGTGTGATTATCCCAATCCCCTTATTCTACCACCTACCTCTACAGAAGTAATTGTTTATATTTCAGCATGTCTTCTTCCTCCTTGTGCCACTATCTCATTCTAGCCTTGTCCCCTCCTTTGGACTGTTGAAAATTGCTCAGATGAAAGACACAGGAACTGAAACTTACTAAAACCTCAATAAACTAAATGTTCAGTTCAACATGCACAAATCCAGAGAAAGGTTTCCAGTAAGAGTGGAAGAATGACCAGTTCTAAAAAAAACATAGGTATAGGTATAGTATAAAAACAGTTGAAATAAGAAATTGGTTAGTTTTATTTAGAAATTTCTGTGGAGTCTGCATTGCCAGTGGAAGGACACTTCGACTTTAGGGACTATAATCACAATTTTTATTGTACAAGACTTTTCTTTTTCCTTACTATGCATTTGCAGTTTGCTTCAAGAAACAAACCCGAAACAGGACATTTTGTTAGCCAGAACCACAGTTCTTTGATACCACTGAGCTAAAGCGCGGTAGCTGAGTGTAACTTGAATTACTAAAGTTAAGAACTTATGTCTGCTAGCTTCCATTAAAATGTTCATAAATCAGAAAGTGTGATTCTGTTCTACCATTTCCATAAACCACAACATAAATTGACTAACACAATTGTTATTTATAGGTGTTTCATTTGGTATAAGCAAAACCTAAGTAAGCTTCAGGGTTGGGATTTCTTTTGATTTCAGCATGCTTTCCTTTTTATTTCTTCACTGGTCAGCTTTATCAAAATAACATTGCTGTTATATCAGACACAGCTTCTGCTGCTGAGATAAAGACAGTTACTGATAGCATTAGTAATTATGTTTGGGTTTATGCTATTCCATTAAACCATGTATGCCATAGGCATAGCTAAATGGGAGTAAAGCACCCTATGGACAGAGGTTTAATTATGAGTAGATATACAAATGAAGGTCTGTAGGGAATTTCATTCTGTTTCAGACCATTTCTCCAAGGTAATTTTTAATTCCTAGCATGTCTTTCCACATTCTTAGAGATCTTGCCAATTTCCCACCATCTACCAATTTAACATGTATACGCTTAATTCGGTATTCCAGCTCACTATAGAAGTCATATTAGTATTGGATTTTTCCACTTGAAGTTAAAGTTAAATTTACAAATTTTAATTGATGTGATTTATTTTCATTTTTTTAGAACAGACACAGTATATGCTCTTTTGCAGATCTGTCACACTTTCTAATCCTCTATATGTTTTCTATATAAAGTCTAGCATCTTTGATTGCTTACTAGCTCTATAACTCGATTTTTCAGGTCCACTCAAACTAATAAACATATAATTTCTTTAAACATTCTAGCTGTCTTTCTCTTTCAAACCATATTTTTCTCTTTGTCTTTGAAAATTTACCCTTTTCAACTAGCAGTTCTGCTAGCCATCTCCTTCAGCTGAGCATTTTAGCAAACACCAGTGCATATCATTTTATAGAATAGCAGACTAATAGTTTACTTCTTTTCTTATCCTTCTAGGTACATTTACTAGTTTGCATTCAGTTCCCTTCAGTCAGATTCTATACCATATCTATATCATAACTATATCATATGACTGACTAAGCTTCTCTTCCTGTACTGATGAAACTTCTCTGTAAAATTAGATTTCTTTTTTTCAAATCTTCTTCTGAAAAAAGCCAACAGAAACAGGAGAGAGAAAAACCCTCTCTCCTTCAACAGATATCTTCTCATTTACACATTAATTGCATATCTATCTTAATTTTTACAACATTGTCCTCAGTTTTGATCCATTTTTTCCTTCAGTTCTATGTTCCCAGCTTTTGCTGCAGAAGTCACTTTCTCTTAGGAACATATTTGAAATCACTAATCCAAACCAATTTAAAGATTCTATGGATGCATACAAATATAATGAAAACACATGGTAACTTACCAATACAGAAAGTCTGCTTCTAAAAATTGATGGTTTTTTCTGATTAAAGGTTTCAAGGAGGTTA
The DNA here is from genome assembly GCF_027579445.1 of Ammospiza nelsoni. Taxonomy (NCBI): domain Eukaryota; kingdom Metazoa; phylum Chordata; class Aves; order Passeriformes; family Passerellidae; genus Ammospiza; species Ammospiza nelsoni. The sequence goes on from NC_080635.1 coordinate 84,897,458, forward strand.
GAAACCTCTTGCCATCCTTCATTACCATAAAAGCAATAAACCTTATTTTGATGGGTAATTTCTTATCAATTTCTATAGCTTGGACTGCCATGAAATTCCACCTCCCACTGCAAATTCCTAAACGAATTAATTTTCTTTCTTTGTTATCTTTCTCTAAAATAGGCAAAGCACATATTTCTTGGAAAATGAACATTTCTTTTTCAAACCTTAGTTCTGACCTCACATTCTCCCCACCACAAATGAGTTAGTTGCAGTATCCAACCTGCCATTGATCAAATGGTGTAATTTCTGTTCATGTCCCAGGGCTTTCAATTAAAGATTTGTATCAAGATATGGTACATGCTCTTTTTCAGATTGCTTCTCTGGAGTTATCTAAAATCATGGTTTTTACTGCCACACTGAAAGTTCTTCAGTTTCTCCCTTAATGTTATTTCCCAGCAAAGTGTTACTAATTTTTTCTACAGAGTAATTATTAGCTTTCAAAATTCTTTTCCCTCTGCTATATAGTGTTTGTTCCAACCAAAGTAAATCTGATTTTTACATTCAACAGTGAATTATTATAAAATACATCTTCCATGTTAAATTTCTGCAACGAACATTGATTTGCAAATCTGCCGAAGACAGTTACTTTTCTGAGTGTAATCATTAACAACCTACTGTACATCTGTGAATCCTTTTTTCCCCACAAAGCTCTTACAAGATGTTTCTGTTCATCAATTCTCCCCATTCCCCATGCTCTTTGGGGAGCAGTTTGTCTGATGGTACCACATCCCTGTGGACCGGGGAGCTGAGAGGGGCACTGGGTGACAAGGCAGGAGCTTTGCAGCCACAGCCTCTCTGCACAAGGCAAGGGATGGTGGCCAGGTTCAAGCAGGAGCCCAGATCAAGGGGTAAGGCAGCTCCAGGCAGCCCCAAGGTCGAGCTGGGAAGCCAATGTGCAGGTCTAGGTAGGAACCCAGCCCAGCAGGCTACATGGCCAGGCCAGTCTGGTTCCCCTGGCACTGGCAGCAGCCTCTCTCCAGCATTCCCAGGAGGAAAGGACTGCCCTGGGATGCACCAGTGCTGATCTGCACCTGCTCCTCAGCAGCCAAGCCTTTGGGAAGGGAAGTGTTGTCTTGTGCATCTGCAGTTTCCCTAGTACACTAAAATTACCATAGAACTTTATAAGGAATATGTGAAATGGAATAGTGTCAATCAACATTAAATTAGTCAAGAACTGCTCAAGCTACTCCATGTTGATCAGAATAGTCTTAAAAGCTTACACATTCTATTAAGTTATTTATCCTCTCACACTGAGGGGAGTAATAAACCTAATGAAGGAAGAGAGGCAGCATTACCTCTTGTTTTGGCAGTGTCCATGATAAGTATTAAAGAAAAAAATGCAAGCCACAAAAGAAATTTCTCAAAAACTGTGTAATACACTGAAAAACACACATTAAGAAATATCTGGGATGATGAAGCTTTTCTCCAAGTTTTGGTATTTGTTTTTATAGGTTGGGAGATTTTTTCCTGAGAAATGAAACTATTAAGCAACTGACTCCTTGGAAAAAGACCAAGTGCTTGGATTATGTGTTCTTTTCAATTTTTGTTTTACTTATGAGTTTTGTCTTCATCATTGTCATGTGTTTCCTTCTGCTTTCTAATGATTTTATTGCTCCTGCATCACTTTCCTGTTTCTTTTTGTTGACATTAAATGTTGCTAAGTAACTCAATCGGGCTGTGGTATTATTGGTCAGAACTATTCTATTTTTTAAAATATGTATAGACATTACTCAGCAAAATGAAAACCACTCTCCCAAAGGAAAGAAGGCCATTTGCATCTACCACAACCCTCATTTTCAGGTGATTTCTAAGAAAAAATTGGAAGTGATTCCTATTAATATACTGTATGCAAACATAAACACATTTAAACATACCTGCAATGCATCATTTGAGACCAAACAGCTAAGAAAATATGAATCTTAATAACAAGATGCTTTATGTGAGGTTATCCTAAGGCACAACAAATAACATTCCTTTGGCTTTTAATAATGCGTCTCAGTTCTTACAAGCAATTGTAATTTTAAAGTAAAATAGCTTGGATTTCCTTCAGTGCAAGCTCATTTAAAGAATTCACCTTTGCTGTGGGTTATTAAAAAGAAATCATAATTTCAGTAATTTAATAGCAAAAAATGGGAAAGATGGAATTCACCATTTTATTCTCCTAATTTCATGCTAATGTAGCAATGATCTAGTGTCTCATCTACATGGACTTGCAATCAGCAGTAAGGGTAACTATCCCAATCACAAAACTCATCTGGGTTTAATGAAATTTTCACTTAAAAATCTCTCTGAAACAATCAAAAGCACTAACAGCCACACTGCAGATCAGTTTGTTCAATTTCCACTGGGAAGGTTTAAAATGCTTTAGTATTAAATAAAACATAATAGAAGGCTGTGACACCAGAATAAGAAAATTACCATAGAACCTTACAAGGAATATGTGAAATGGAATAGTGTCAATCAATATTAAATTATTCAAGAACTACTCAAGCTACTCCATGTTGATCAGAATAGTCTTAAAAGCTTCCACAGTCTATTAAGTTATTTTATATCTTGAAAACCCCCTTTCTTTTGCTTTCTTGATTTCTTTTGTATACTTTTAACACAGACATGCACTACACATAAAAAATATTTTTAAATAAATTTCTCAGTCTTCAATTAACTTTTACAGGTCAGAGCATGGGACTCTCAAGATAACAACCATTCTTATCATGGGAAGTATCTCTAAATTTTGTCATTTGAAAATTTATCATATTTTGTTACAAAAAAAGGCAGATGGAAAGGTATCAAAAGCATTAAATACTAGAATTACTTCACAAACACTATACAGCAAAATGGTTTTGAAGTATGGAGTTAGAAAATTTCACTAGCAAGAGAGGATGGTTAAGTAGTAACTCTGGGCAATAACCACTTTGCATCTGCTTGTTGAATAATCACAAGACTTTTAGACACTTGGAATGAAATCACATATACATAAAGTCTTGTAATAAGTGGCTCTCTACTCAAAATAAATTAAAAATAACATTCTTCCAGCTCCCTCTATTGTATAATTAATATAAATATGCTGAAGCCAGCAGGTGAAATATTATAATAGCTGGGCATGAGTAGCAGCAAATATGCAGGAAAGAGAGTTGTCACAGAAAACCCAATTACTTATGTACCTCAGCTATTAATAACTTTATTAAATTTGAAGCACAAGTCAAAGAGTGTGACCGCCTAAGCTGGAAGACACACTTGTCCTTGTCCTTCTAGGACCTATACGAGAAAAAAAAAAGAAAAAAACTAGAAACATATAGGAAGGAACAGTTTCTTCCCTCCCTATTGTATCCTCCCTAAAGTGTGAGGCATTCACCCAATGTAACATCCTCCAGCTGGGCTTGATGGCAGCAGGTATGGGCAGCAGGAGTGAGCAGCAGGTGTGAACAGCAGGTGAGAGCAGCAGGACTGAGCAGCAGGTGTGAGCAGCAGGGGTGACCAGCAGGAGCAGCAGGAGTGAGCAGGAGATGTGAGCATCAGGTGAGAGCAGCAGGTGAGAGCAGCAGGTGACAGCAGGAGATGTGAGCATCAGGTGAGAGCAGCAGGTGAGAGCAGCAGGTGACAGCAGGAGATGTGAGCATCAGGTGAGAGAGCAGGTGTGAGCAGCAGGTGACAGCAGGAGATGTGAGCATCAGGTGAGAGCAGCAGGGGTGAGCAGCAGGTGACAGCAGGAGATGTGAGCATCAGGTGAGAGCAGCAGGTGTGAGCAGCAGGTGAGAGCAGGAGATGTGAGCATCAGGTGAGAGCAGCAGGGGTGAGCAGCAGGTGAGAGCAGCAGGGGTGAGCAGCAGGACCAGCAGCAGGAGTGACCAGCTGGCTGAGGAGGGGACTCTGCCCCTCCTGGGGTGCTGCATCCAGCACTGGGGACAGAGAAGGGCCATGAAGATGCTCAGAGGGCTGGAGCACCTCGGCCACAAAGGCTGTCTGAGAGAGCTGGGGCTATTCAGAGGAGGCTCCAGGCAGACCTTCTACAGCTTCCAATAAATGAAAAAGGCCTACAAAAAACCCACAGAGAGGCTTTTTACAAGGGCATGTACTTATAAGAAAATGTTAAAAATGCATGTATTTTATGATTGGCTTTTCGCAAATATTAAAATGAATATTGTATGTGTTGTGTTAGAAGGTAATGCTGTATTGATTCTCTTAAGTACTGTGTTAAATATAGTTTTAGGTCATAAAAATTGTTAAAATAGAAACTATGCTATGTAAGATGCTTTGTTTAAAAGCAAGGGCTTGCAGCAAGATAGCAGCCACAGGACACCTAGATCTTTCAGAGAAAGGGAATTTATTGCTCTCTTATCAGAAGAAACGAACTTCTTCCCACCTCGAAGGCACTGTTAGGATTCAGAGGAAGAAGTTGATGAAGACCAGACAGAATCCTGTGTTTGAATGGAATTTATGCATCATGTATGAGGTGTATGACTACGCAACAGGCTATTGATTTAAGGGTTAATCCTCTGTTAACGGGTGTCCCTTTTCGGGCTTGTGCTGCCCAGAAAAAGGTACCTGGACGTCCGTAACTCTTTGTTTTTATTGTCTCATATTATCCTAATTCAAATTGTCCATATCATTATTACTCTGTGTTACTATTTTTATAACCATTTTATTACTATTAAACTTCGAAAATTTTAAAAACAAGTGATTGGCGTTTTTCGCAGAAAAGCAAGAAAAGCTTTAAACTGGGAGAGAGTATCTTTAGAGTAGATACCTGGGAGCCTTTCTGCCCTGTGAGGCTGGTGAGCCACTGCCACAGGCTGCCCAGGGAAGCTGAGGACCCTCCACCCCTGGAAGTGTTCAAGGCCAGGCTGGATGGAGCTTTAGGGTGCATCTAGGGGAAGGTGTCCCTGCCCATGGCAGGGGGCTTGGAAATAGGTGACCTTCAAAGATCCTTTCCAACCCAAACCATTCCATGATATTAGGAGGTGTGGTGCCCACCTCTCTGCTCTCTCACTCCTCCTCTTCAGTAGGACAGGGGAAAAAAAAATAATGAAAAAGCTTCTGGGTCCAGATAACGACAGTGAGCCAATTAACATCCACCAATAACCATAACCCACCAACTACCATCGTAGGTAAACCAGAATCAACTTGGGGAAGATTAATTTAATGTGCTGTGAATTAAAAAATGGGTATTTTAAAAATAGCACTGTAAGAAACAGAACAAAAAACAGAAGCACCTTTTTGTCAACTCCCTTTTTTCCCAGCCTCAACTCCACTCTTTGTTCTTGACTTTTCTGCCACCTCCTCTCTTCCACAGGTGTCCCAGGGAGATGGGAAACTGCAGTTGGGGTCCGTTCACAACACTTTGTCTGTGCCACCCCTTCCTTCTCATGCTGCTCCCTGCTCTGGAATTCTCACTGGACAGAGTTCCTCCACAAACTGTTCCAGTGTGAGTCCCTCCCAAAATGCTGCACTTTTCAAGAAGTAACCTCCTACTTACTGTCTTTCACGGTTTTAATGCTGCTTACTCCTCAGGTAAACGCAAGAGAACCACAGCATATTTTCTGAAGTGCATCACTTTTTGATTAGATGTTTCACTCATGAAGCTCTGCTAGTTAAATCCAGCCTGCCCTAAAGGAACAACCCCACCAGAGCAATGAGCTGAGTACTCATTTTATGCCCACACACCCCAGGACTCCTCAAAGAAAATGTGGAAGGATCCTAGAGACAAAAAGATTTGTGGCACATTATGAAGGAATTTTGTAGACCCAGGTGCCAAAGAACAGAAAAAAAACCAAAACCCTTTCATGGGCTGGAAAAGGAGATTGACATGTTTCTGGCAGAGTAGTGGTGTACAGTTTTTAATATTGACTCACATCATTTTCCAGTGCGGGGCTGGGAATGTTTTCAGTGAGGCAGAGAGAGTGAGCGGCCTACAGGCCCTGGCTGTGCAAAGGCAGCACCTTTGCCATGGCTGTATCTGTGTCAGGATATTGGGCTCTTGAAAAATATTGGAGTATTCAACTTTTTTTTTTTTTTCTGTCTTCAAGAAAAGAAAGGAATCCTATCTCTAGTTTAATTATTAATAGTAACATATTGAGAACACAATGAATCCTAGACCAAATAAAATTACTCATGTGAGTTTTTCAAGACCAAAGACAGAAAAGAAGCCCTTCCAGGTCTTTGCTGAATTCTGTTCTGTTATAACACTGAAATTATTTTATAAGCTCATAAACTCCATTTTCTTATGGGAAAGACTAGCAAAAAGATTAAGGGTTGCTTCCAGGTAGGGACAAGTTGCAGTGATTGTAGTGTAGTCAATCCCAAGCATTCAAATAATTAAAATAATAAAGCCTTTTTGTACAGCACAAAATTTAGGACCAATTACAATGTTTGAAAACACTACTTTAATTTTACTATTAATGCCTTGACTTTTTTAAAATAGTTTTCTCCACAATTAATTTTAAGTGAAAATAACTGATTTGAAGTCAGAAATGTTTATACAATCATATATTAATGATTTGAGATTTTAACAAACAAGGCCCTCCATAAACTCGCTTTTCCAGGCACGCTGGCACACCCGGGGCGCAGAGGGGCTCGCTGGGGCACACAGAGGGAGACCCCACCAGGGTTCTCCGGGCACACCGGGGACACAGGGTCACAGCGGGGACGGGGAGAGTCGTACCAGGCACACCGCTCCTGCCGGGGAGTCACGCTGGGCATGGAAGAGAGGGGTCACAGCGGTGACAGGGAGGGGGCACACCGGGCGGGTCATACTGCTCACACCAGGAGGTTCTCTAGGGGATCACACCGGGGGGGTTCCCTATGGGGTCACACCGGGTGTTACACCGGGGGATTCCCCAGGGGCTCACAATGGGGGTTTCCCTAGGCTGGGGGCCCTCACACCGGGGGGGGGTTCCCTATGGGGTCACACCGGAGTCACACCGGGGGCGTTCCCTATGGGATCACACCGGAGTCACACCGAGGGGGTTCCCTATGGGGTCACACCGGAGTCACACCGAGGGGGTTCCCTATGGGGTCACACCGGAGTCACACCGAGGGGGTTCCCTATGGGGTCACACCGGAGTCACACCGAGGGGGTTCCCTATGGGGTCACACCGGAGTCACACCGGGGGGGTTCCCCAGGAGGCCCCGCCCCGCCCCGGAGGCCCCGGCCCGCCTCGCCCCGCCCCGCGCGCGCCAACGCCCCGCCCCGCGCGCGCCAACGCCCCGCCCCCGCCGACCAAAACATTGGCACGTGCGGCCCGCGGGCGCCCGTCACGTGACGCGGCCGGCTCGCGCCGGGGCGGAGACTGCCCCGCCCCGCTGCGCCAATGGCGGCGCGCGCTGCCGGGTAGCAACAAGCGCGGCGGGCGGCGGCCAATCAGCGCGGGGCGGGGGCGTGGCCAGCGCGGCCCATGGTACTTCCGGCAACAGCTCCGGGCCCGGGCCGAGCGCCGGGCGGGGAGCGGCGGCGTCGGTGCGAGCGGTGCCGGGAGGTGAGCGCGGCCCTGCCCTGCCCTGCCCTGCAGCGGGGTCGGGATGGCGCCTGTGGGGCCGTGCGTGGAAGCCCCGTCGGCCCGCGGGGTTGGGGCTGAGCGTGGGCGGTCGTGGCTTGAGGGGTTTGGGGCCGCCTCTTAGGGGCGTGCGGAGCTGCAGGAGTGTGGGACAGGGTGTTAAAGGTCAGGGTGGGGCCATGGGGCCGGGGCCGGGGGGGACAGGCAGCACTGAGGGGGCTGGAGGGGGGTGCGGGGAGCTGCCTGGACCAGTGGGGTGTTGGGGTGTGAGGGTGGGAGCCAGCGTGGTGTCACCAGGGGCACACCCTGCCTCGCAGGTCTGGTGGCCTTCTACGGTGGGATTTCGGTGTTGGTGGATGAGGCCATCCAGGGTCACACTGTGACTGGTGTGGTTTGCCTGAACTTGTGAAAAGCATTTGATGCTGTCTCACACAAATTCCTTGTCTCTGAACTGGACAGACATGAATTTGACATATGAACCACTGGGTCAATAAGGAGCTGGCAGCATGGTCGTCCCCAAAGAGTTACAGTCAACAGCTCTGTGTCCAAGTGGAGATGAGTGGCAAGTGACATCCTTGAGGGGTTGGGATTGGGACTGGGCCTGTTTAACATCTTTGTTAGGGACATGGACAGTGGGATTGAGTGTATCTTCTGCGAGTTTTTGGAAAGTACCAAATTGTGTAGTGCAGTCAACAAGCTGGAGAGTAGGGATGCCATCCAGAGGCACCTTGGCAGGACAGAAAGGAGTGTGTGCAGACAGCCTGAAATTCAGCAAGGCTGAGTGCTAGGTCCTGCAGCTGGGTCATGGCAGTGCCCAGCACAGGTACAGGATGGGTGGAGCATGGACTGAAAGCAGCTTTGAGGAAAGGACTCAGAGCTGTTGATTGACAGGGAGCTCAGTATGAGTCAGCAATGTGCACTGGCAGCCCAGAAAGCTGGAGGTGTTCTGGGGTACACCAAAATAAGTGTGCAAGGGAGGTGATTCTGCCCCTCTGCTCTGCTCTCCTTGTACACCACCTGCAGCATTGCATCCAGCTCTGGGATTCTCACCATAGGAAGGCTGTGACTGTGCTGGAGAGGGTCCAGAGGAGGGATAGAGCACCTATGATCACTGGCTGAGAGAATTGGGATTGTATAGCCAGGTGAAGAGAAGGCTTTGGGGAGACCATTAGAGCAGTCTTCCAGTCCTTTAAAGGAGGGCTACGAGAGAACTGGGGAAGGACTTTCTACAAGTGACTGTAGTGGCAGAACAAGGCAGAATGGCATCAGCCTGAGAGAAGGTAGGCTTAGGTTAGGTCTTGGGGAAAAGTTCTTTACTGTGAGAGTGATGAGGCACTGGCACAGGTTGCCCAGGGGAATGTTGGGTGTCCTGTCCTTTTTAACATTCAAGGTCAGATTGGATGGGGCTCTGAGCAGCCTGGTTTAGTGGAAGATGTCACCCAGATTGGAACTGGGTGATCTTTAAGGTCCTTCCAACCCAAACCCTTCTGTGATAGAGACACCAGTATGAGGGGAGTACTTCTGGTGGTTCATGTTGTTCCTAGGAAGCAGTAAAAGGATTGGAAAAGCAGGTAGGCATGAATAAAGTTTGTTGCAACTGGGGGAATGGATGATGTCAATTTTGGAAAAGGTTCTTGTTAGGAGCAGAGGAAAGCTGAGTTCTTAGTAGGAAGGGGACTTCAGTCAATCCTGAGGCCTAGGCAATGCACTTTGTTTTGCATACTGTGCAGATTTTTAAATAAAGAAAAACCCAGCTGGCTCACTTAGCCTGTATTTCTTCTGGCTTTTTATCCTCTTCTGACAAATATGTTGGGCAAATGCTGGTCAAGAGTGCAAAGTTTTAAATAACTTCCTAGTGATGTTTACTGATGGGGTCTAATATTTTTTCAAGTAGTAAAACTATTAGAAAATGCATGTTTGTGAGGATCAAAGCTGTTGCTGCTGTATATTAACATGTGTTTTGAATATCATAACGCTCTCTTCCCTCTATAGCTTGCATGGGAAATCTCTTGTTAAACCAAGGAGCAATATGTGTGTGTGATGAATGGGAAGAAGAGAGCAAAAGCTGGCAAAGTTATGGTCTTCAAAGTGTAGGAAACTGCCTTGTTCAAATTCTTAATGTGTCAGAAGTGAATCTCACTTTTGAGAAATGGTAGCAGAACATTGTTTGAGTGATATAGCTGTGATGACCTGTGTCTATTTGTAGGAATTTCTGGAGATGTGTCACAATGGACTTTGTTGCAGTCTCCTTTTGTCCTTATCTGCTTAATAGGATGGCATGGGAGGTGGCCTCAAAAACAACAAAAAGATTTTTGGGAATGTTAAAATTCCTATCCCAAAGCATCATTACACATTGTACCATAAACTCAGTATTTGTAAGGATTAGAAAAAACAAAAGGAGCAACACTGATTTTGTGAGCTGTCAATCTCTTTAAAACAATTTATTAGTCACATATGAAAATCAGTAATCTGTTTGATCATGACAGAGCAGATTACACATGATGTAATTGTTATCATTTTCTTTTTTTGGTATCATTCCATTAATGGACTACCAGGATATTTTCCCTTGTTCTCCAAAGAACAAGGAATTCTAATGGCCTTGGTCTAATAAAATGCTGAAAGACAAGAAGAATATCATTAGAGAATAAAAATTATACGTAAACTGCTGAATCTGTTTCTTTAAAGGCTGCTCTACAGAGAACTTTTCTCAAGGTATTTTCTTTTTAAGGCTAAAGAGAAAACTGAAATAATGACAGGAAGTTTTGAAACTCTTAAAATAAATAATAGACAAAGAATCTCTTCTTGCTGCTTGTAGAGAAACCATGCCGTTTTTGGGCCAGGACTGGAGATCCCCTGGATGGAGATGGGTTAAAACAGAAGATGGATGGAAGAGATGTGAAACCTTTAGTCATGCACTTGAGGATGGGAATAATCAGCTGAATGATATCAGCCACACTGTGTAAGTTTAAAAAAAAAAAAAGGTGATTCTGCATGAATTAATAGCAGGTGGGAAGGCAAAATTGACTTAATTTCCATTCAGATTGCAACTGTTTGTGGTAGCTGATGTCATCTGTATACAAATGCAATCATGTGTTTAGTTAGTTAGGCAGACAGGAGACCCCTGTGGAGAATGTCTGTCTTTTGTCACTGCTTTGTGAGTTGCTTATTTGAGGCAGCCAGACCCCTTCTTAGCCAGATGTCGTTCAAAATAATAAAACAATAAATACTTTAAAAAAATCCAACAAAACCCCTGCCCTCTGACGCCTGTTGAGTGCTATTTAAAGGTAAAAGTGACACTTGTAAATTGCAATTGAACCTGGAAGTGAATGCAGGCTTTCTGCTGAGTGGGTGTTGGGTTAGTTTGTGGCAGCCATAAAATGCCTTTGCTCCAAATATACAGTCAGTGGTAGCTTAATGCTCATTCTCTAACACAACAGATGACTGTATGTGCTCCTGTAGGACAGGTGAGAGAAAGATCAGGTAAATAAAGTGATACTTGTTGCAAATGGCCACAGGCTGCTGTGATATAAATCATTCTGTCAAGACAAACTTCTCCACAAAGAAGCAATTCTTAGGGGTAGGATTCTTGGTCATAAATTCCAGCATAATGTGTTCATAATGAGGAAAGGGAACATTTGGTGTTTTGTTGTTAGTCCAGTAAAAGATATCTCATCTGGTTTAGAGAGGGATTTACTGGGAAGCTAGGATTTGCTGTAGTCACACACCTGTGTTTTCTACATTTGTAAAACAATCCTCAAGGGAGTTATCAAGCAGTGAAGCATTATTATTATTAAGCTTAACCTACTGTTTCCTTCATGCCTTTTTTCCTTTTGTGTTAATCTGTCACTGATCTCATTTGGGCTTCTTTATCCACACAGTCTAGCCACTGTGGATACAAAACTTTGTCTGGAAGAATGTTCAGTAAGCCTCCAACATAAAAATTGCCTTAAATACCTTTGAAAAAAGGTATTTAGTAAAGTAAGGGAAATCTAGAGTATTTAGCAACTGTGCAAATTGCTTCAAAAATAACTATCGTGTCGGTTGCTTAACTAATACTGTTTGATAAGTATGAAAGGAATTATCAGTCTTTGTGAATACCATTAAGACTTCTGCTCATAATTGTGTGTGTGTATAAATGTATAATGTATCTTTTTCTCCAAAGAGCAAGGTGAGGTACTTTTATGGCTTCTTTGAGCAAAAATACTGGATTTTCTTTTTCTTTTATTTTTGCCTTAGTCTTGGAAGACCCTAGAATTGAGCTCTTCTGGGGCCAAAAACTGTACTTCTGTCTATTCAATTAAAAATGTATGTTGTTCAAACTCAGACTAGAGAATTCAAGTTGGTATGTCTTGGCATTGTAGCACTACTTAGGAATAATTTCACTACACTTTTAAATTTGGATCTCTGATTATAACTTGAACTTTTTATATGCCAGTTAAGTTTTGCCACTAAACTGCAATTAATGTCTATTTGCACAACATTATGGAACAATTTAGAGTGGAAATGACCTCTGAGCATCATCTGGTTGAAACACATGCTTAAAGCAAGGCCAGCTGAGGTTGGGTTCTGCAGGGCCTTGCCCAGTTCAGCTTTGTGCTTTTCCAATAATGGAAGCTCTTTTCTGGATTCCTGTTCTAAGTCCTGTTACTGTCAATGTTGTTTTGTTGTTGTTGTGCTGTCCTATGTTGTATCATTTCTCCCTGCCCTCCTCATTTCAGTAAGAATTTCTCTTATCACAGGTTGTGTCCATTACCACTTAACTTACTACTTACTACCTCCTCCAGCCTTACAGTGTTGCTCCATCTTATATGTATCCTCATTTTAAAAGCTGACAGCAATTAGATTTCCCTCCACCACCAGCTCTAGAACTGAGCAAGGTCATTTCTCTACCCCTGTGCACCACATACTCCAGTGGCTTGGGGACTCCCCACTGGAGTTGTTCCAGTATGACAAAGTTTTCACTCTTTTGGGGGGCCCCAGACTAGACACAGTGTTCCAGATGAGTATTCCTGCCAAATAAAGATGGATGTTTGCTTCTGTCAGTGTGCAGGATACACTTTCCTTAGCTCAATCCAGGGTGCAGTTGGCCTAACACAACACAAGGGCACACTGCTGACCTGTTTTCAGCTACTTATCCTCCAGCCTCCTGGCTCCTTTCCTGCAAAACTGCTTCCTATCCAGTCTGTCCCAGCATATACCCAGGCTTGGGCTTCTTCTGTGTCATGATGGCTTCACATGGTGGCACAGCAGTGTAAGATGTGCTGCTGGCTGGATCTCTGTACCATCTTATGCTATTTGGAAATAATTATGGTGTACATTGAAGATAACTCAGTTTAGGAGGTTTGTTAACATGATGTAGCGCTAAAGAAAAATGAGACTTGATAAAGTGCTTCCTTGTAGAAGAAACATGTGGTAAACAGTACAAAAATACCTATTTGTCTCTTTTTAAGCTGCCCTGTGGATAGGGATGATGGTATATGCCAATCTGACAGTTCTAGCAGGGTTTTGTTCATTTATATCCATTGTAAGGAATAATCTTTTTCACTACAATATTCTCTAAGAATCTCTTCTGAAGTTAGTACTTTAGTGTTGTATTTAAGGGAGCGGTTATAGAAGTTTTCCATTATACAGAAATAAATTCAAGCTCTATAGTTAAATGAAACCCTTTTTAGTTTTGCTTCTATTCTCTTCTGTGGAAGTATAGATAGAGTTGCTTGCCAAACATTGTCCTTTACCCATTGCAAATACCTTCTCTTCAGAAATTATGAATAATCACAAATAGATTCAGAAATAGACCTTAAAGACACATAAGTTACTTAAATTGAATAATGTATTCTATTTAATAAGAACTTCAAACTTTGCTTGATTAGTCATCCAATGCTTTGGTGAATCCAGCTGCTGATTTAGTAAAATTGGTGGACCTTATGATAACCATGCTTGAACAAATATAATCACTTGTGCAGGAACAGTTTTAATTATTTGGCATAATGCTTGAATAATTGCACTTTAGATCTTTTCTGGAAACTAAGATTGAAAAAAAATGAGACCATCACTTCAGTAGGTCTTAGTTATTTGCATGAGAGTGCCTTGTGTTCAGTTCACAAGTAGCTGGAAATGTGGCTTGGGCTGTGTGCATTCCAGCTCTGTGCTGTGGATGCTGGCCATGAGTGCCTGTGAATTGAAGCAAAGACACTTCCAGTGCTGTGGCACTGTGTCCTTGAAGTGTTGTGATGGAGAGAGGCTTGGTGGGGGTGGAGCTGCCTTACAGAACTGTATGCAAGTATCTTTCATTAGCCTGCAACTTAGGATTAAAGCTGTCTTATGTGTTCCTTTTGAGGTAAAAGGAAGAGAATTAGACTAATAATATTTTCACGATGGTGATATTTACTTTGTGTTAGATTCATATGAACAACTTGGGCTAGCAAAGTAGTCACTTCAGTCTGCAGTGTCTCTTGTCTAATTCTGTGAGACACAGTGTTCACAAGAGTGATATTGCCACTGGATAGAAGTCCTTTGGTTTGAATCTGTTAACAGATAACATTACAATATATTTGTCAAATGACAAAATCATTTGGTGTGTGCACTTAGCTCAGGATTTTCCATGGTCAAGCTGTTAGAGTCACTTCTAAAATAATGTCTCTGTAAATAATTGCATGAGTTGAGGGCCACATGAAAAGAAGCAAGGGGATGAGGGAAAATAGTTGGAGCTCATATAGCGCTTTCACATTTTCCATAATTTTAAGTGTCATACCCAAGAGGTTATTTAAATACTGCTATGAAATTACTATTTTTGGAAAAAACTGAAATTGTTGCATGATCTATCTAAGATACTGTAGTTCTAGGGACACCAGGTACTTTGCTTTTAAAAGCTTTAGAATAATTTTTTATGAAGTGTGTCATCAAGACAAGAGAGTAAGAATAGCTGTAAATTGGCAGTATTGTGTATGTATTTAAATCCTGCCAGGTGCACTCAAATGTCACGTGCAGCATTATAATAAAAACACTAAATTAAGGCTTCTGTTTCACCATATGGCACGTGCAGCACTTGATTTGATTTCTTGTATCTTAGCTTGGTGTTTGAGGGGGCAGGGATTGCTTTTGGAACAGTAGAGAAGGTTTATTACTTGTCAAGCAGCTCTGCAGATTTCTGGAAGGAATGCCAGCAGTCACTGGCTAACTCTGCGTCTGTCCCATTCTTCTGATGTCTGTGAGACCCTCACTTTCATTCATTGCTCTCAGACTAAAGGTTTGTCAAGAAGAGTGGTGGTGTTTGCAGATCAGTAGGGAAAGACTCTCTGTGTGAAGTGGGACAGAACATGAGGAAATAAAACCTCATATCAGAAGATCCTCAGAGGTAACAGTACAATTTGTCTTTTCTCTAAAGAGACTTGAGGAATTCCAGGAATGTCACAGGCAAATTTGAATGCCAGATAAAGGTGTTTGAAATAAGTCATCATGTTCACAATTCCTTATGTTTATTGACTCCTAAAGCTGCCTCAGTTGTTTATGTGGTGCTTGGGAAGTGTATCTTATGGGGTGTCAGGAGTGGGATTCAAATCACTTCAGGTATGTTACTGGCCTGAATTACTTTGTAGGGACACTGGGATCCAGGATCAAAAGAAGGAATGTTTCCATATTAACCTTCCTCTTCTAAGCAGGCCTTCAGGAATGTGGCCTCCCACCCTCTGCCCTTGCTTGCCCTGGGTCAAGGGCCATGAGAGAGTTTCTGTGCTGCTTGGGTTGTGGTGCAGAGTATCAGGACCTGTCTCCCTGGTCTTGTATCTGTTGTTAGGATGACAGAACTCGGGGAGCTTTGGGCTCAATTTGTGGTTCTGTAGCAACTCTTCAGATTCTGTCATAGCTTCTCACATGACATGGTGATGCAGTCAATATGCTAAATCATAATTAAAATCATTTTAGTGAGTTTAGAGGTTTCCTGTATGATAGCTTTGGGGGAAAAAACCCACAAAAACAAACTGCTGGATTGGAATGTTACATAATAAAATAACTTGTGTTGATGTTTTGGTTTTGTCTCTTGCTGGTTTCTTCTCTCTGAACTCCTGCTGTTTGACCAGATGTGATATTTGGCACTGTTCTATAGAATATTTAAGGTGTTGAGTCTTTATCCTCTGCTTTAAAAATATTAAAGACTGAACTAATGTCATCACATGGTATTGAGCACTATCTGAATGCAGATGTTAGGTTTAAATCCTGAAAAAAAAAAGCTAAGATGAAACCAACTTTCTTTTTCTAAATCTTCTCAACCTGTGTATCCTTAAGCTAAGCTAGCATGTACTGATTAGAACAATTCAGAAGCCAAAAAATTTTTATGGTGTTGTTTAGCAGATGGTTCAAACCTGAAAATTTTAACTCTGAAAGCTAGTAGCAATAGACTAAAATAATTTGATTTTTGTCACTTTAATGCCCAGATACAGGTTACTTTTGAAAAAACTTCTGTCCTTCAGTTTACAGTATTCAGTTCTGAAGTTCAAACTGGCAGTGATAAAAAGCAATTCAGCTTAAAAATAGTAACAGATGTGAGGATTTGCAACTTTGTTACCAAAGAGCAGTAATGTAGAAACAAATAAGTCCCCTAGATGAACTTCATTACCATGTATCCTTCATTATTTTTCTTATCTGTGCAAGACCGTGGCCTTCATATGAGGTATCTTCCTTATCAGTGCTAGTACAGAGAACACCCATTCTTATCTTTGGTGGTGGTCCTTATAGTTATCTGCAAAAATGGAATGAAAATTTCATGAGCTGTGTAGATTTCCTGTAGCACAGACAGTTTTAAATGCATTTACATTTTAGAAGTGTTAGCTTATTTTCAATGATTTATATGTGTATTTTTTTAATATTCACACTTTGTGTTGAATATACATGAGCATTTGGTGTAGTTCTCAGTGTTGGGTTCCATAGTTAACTGTCAGAAGTGACATAGTTGAGTCTCTCTGGCAGTGAAAGACCTCTTGGCTCTTGATGCTGTACAAATCTTTGGTGAAACAGTGCCATGACACCTGTAGTATGTGCAGAGTTGTGAATCACAAGTGTCTGAAAAGAAGGACTTTCTTTGCCCCAAAGGTGACAGTAGTAAGAGAGATGTTGTTCATTGCTGGCTTTCTGCCTGTGCAAGGATATGCAATAATTCTTCACAGACTTTTTACCTGTGTGCAGTTAAGGCTTGGTCCACATAAAAAAGATTTTTGTACACCAGAACTTTGCAGAGTTGTCCAGCTAGTACTATCTCCTTAGCAGTCAGACATTCATTCCTGAATGTCAATAATGGTTTTCAAGGTACTTCTTAGGAAGATACTTTCATGTATTAATCACTTTGGCATAAAATTCAACCCCTCTGGGAAGAAGAGAAGACAGCTTCTCTCCAGATACATGGTGCTATAGACAATGAGGTAGAGGATCTTAATTAAGAACATGATCTCTTTTTTTTTTTTTTTTTTTTTTAACTGGTAGACTTTAATGCAGAAAATTGTAAGATGTATGCATCTTAAATATTTGATTACTGCTATTCTAATTAGATGTTTTTATTTCAGTATCATAACTGGAGATGAGGAGAATGAAGAAGTGTACAATACTGAAGACTGTGAGTTTGCAGCAAAGAAAAGGAAAAAAGATCATTTTAGGAATAACACAGATTCTCAGTGTAAGGCTGGGGTTTTTCATTTATTTGAGAAGACTCATGTAGATTCAGAGAAATGTTGTAATAGTCATACTTACCTATGGAGTAGCCTTCAAAATTATGCCTATTTCTGTATTGGCAACAAATTCTGGTGTCAAAAGTGATATGTCTTAACTGAAACTTTGTTATTGCTCATTTATTGTGTTGGATTTCTTTTTTCAAAGACCCAGAGGTAATGCATTTAAGAATAGTAATTGCTGAGTATTAGGTGTCTTCTGATACTAACCACTGTTATATGTTGTGGACTAGTTTTAGATTAAATTCTTCTGGATGCATATGGAAGCTTCTGCTTCCCAAAGCAGATGGTTTATTTTGTTTATTTCAAGTTCTAATTAATCAACTAATTCCAGAATCAGTTCATAAATGAACATATTTTGTCATAATAATCATATCTCTTGATAAAGATTTTATCAGTCCTGAATTTCTTGGAGACAAGTCTCTTTTAAAAAATTAAGATATGAAAGAAGCCATTTTATCAGTTCTCATTTGTAAAAGATTGCTTGTACTTTGGACTGGAGGTGTGTATGGCAGCAAGTATATTATTGAAGCAGAGAGTTTGGTAGAGTAGGTAAAAAAAAGGTAAGTTGGTTAGCAGCAAATTGGCAATTTCTAATGCTTTGATCTTGAAATGATCTGTTACTTGTATATCCCCAAAACTGTTAGAGAGATGGTGTTGCAGAAAGCTGCAAGCTTCTCCAGGCTTGTCAGAGTTTCAGGTATTTCAGAAGATTCAAGGGGCTCTATGTCTCATTTGACAACACGCAAGACTTGTAAAAGCTGAAGGTCAGCCTGATTGCATTTATTAGTCTTGAATCCTTGCCTTCCCTGCAGTCCTCTGCAGTTAGTTGATACCAAGTCAATGTAGAACAGGCACCTGTACAGAAGAAAATGCATTAGAGGGGTGGAGTGGTCAGGAACAAAAGTGTTGTCTATATCTGCTCTACTTTCAAATGCTAAGGAGCATTTGTATAAAAAAAAAAGTCAGGAGTTATGTAGGACCACTGTTATGTCACTGGTTGGTCACAGCTGGCAAAAGTTGTCATTCATCTGCCAATTGTGTGCCAGCTCATGGGGTTTTAAAAAAGCATTTATATAACTTTTCTATTATTTTCATGAAGTCCTTATCTTGTGACAATTTTTAGTTATCTTTTCCATCATTTATAAACTTCTTTCATTAAAACTGTTCTGCTATCTTATGAAGTGTTTTATTGAAAGTTGTATGTTCTGAAAGGCATTAACTAATGTGGAAGCCTAAAATGATTGTATTTTGATTTTTATTTTAGGTTTTTATCGTGAAAAGTGGATTTATGTTCATAAAGAAAGCACCAAGGAAGTAAGTCTGCATGGTGTGGGTCAATTGCTATAAACTTTGTGATTCTTAATTGATAGACAGTATATTGAAAAAAGTATTTTTGCCAGATGGTCTTAGGGGCTATACTTAACTCTCTTCATTGGCAGCACTGGACACCTGCTCATGGTGAGGCAAAGGCATCTGGCAGAGTGACTTCTCAGTAGGTCTTTGTGGCAGAGATGTGGGAATTTGCAAGGATAGAAATACAGTTCTTCACTGCTTATCCAAGCCCATCTATCTTTGTACTGTCTCTGAACTAAAATTGAAAGAATTTGCAAAACCAGAGAAATATCTCGAAAGAAGTTGCTTGCAGGCAGCCACCTGATATTTTGGGATCATGGTGTAAATTTGAATAGAAGTAAGTAAAACATCAGTTTCAAATTTTACAAAGAGGATGATTATTTTCAACAAAGTCAACATGTTTTCAGTTTGGCATATAAACTATATCATGAAACTGCAAAGGGAATATGAAAGCTCTTGGAGTGACCTCTTGGAAGGTTAAAATACATCCATTGTATGTAGAGATTAAACTGTCTTGAAGTGTGAGTTCCATCCCTGTGCTGGTTGCCATGGCTGTCTGAGATGTGTGGAACTGGAACACCAGTAAGGAGGTTTTACATCCACATGGTCATGCCAGCCAGGAGAGGGGGAAGGAGGTGAGGCTGATGCCTGTAGTCATGCAGGCAGAAGTAGCTTTGCATTTTAGAGCTGAGAGTGACAATGCAGAGCTTTTTACTCAGGAAGGGCATGCTGTGGAGGAGAGCTTCCATAAAAGGACATACTGCAAGGCTTTGCAGCCCTTATAGACCAGTGACCCAGAGACTGCCTGTCTACATCTGAAGGGTGCTTTAAAGCCTTTCACCAGATTCACAGCCCTCTTTCTGCTTTATCTTCTAGATTAGGTTACTTGGATTGGTCTGCAAAAGTCTCAAGCATGCTTTTTGCCTTTGTGCTCTCTTAAATTAGAGTGAGAAAGAGCAGGGGGGCAACAATCTGTCACCAGTTATTGTGGTGCTTTGAATGATGAGGTTAAGCTGATGTTTCAAAAGTACATTGAGGCCAAAATACAAATAGCCTAAAATCATGCATTGGTCTCATTCATAATCCATATATAAAGGGATTATTTTTCCCCTACTTGTGCAGAAGTTGGTGCACTTGTGTCATGTAAGTATTTGCTTCTGTTCCTTTTCCATTCAGAGAGCAGACAAAATATTTTGGTTACCTTCTCATATTTGCCCATTCATCTTTCAGGTTTATTTGGGTTTTTAATATAAAAAAAACAAGCCAAGGATAGTTAGAATTAAGCACTTATCTTTCAAGTAATTATTTGTATAAATTTAAAAGCTTAGAGTAGTAGGTCGAAAAAGTAGCAAGAAATAAGAATACATGAACCAAAAAATCCAGAGCAGCAATTTAAGCTAATCTAAAACATAATTTCTAGGTTCTAGTTTTTGTTACAGGTTATAATCTTTCTTTATTTTGAAATAATGGTCTCACAACTAGGAAGCATTTTTTCCCAAGCTGGATACTGTTTTTTAGGGCAAAATGACAAGATAGGGAGGTATTGATAAGAAACATGTGAAACATACTATGGGAGAGCATTGAAATGAAAGAAAACAAAAACAAGTATTGTTGAAATGAAATTGGAGATGTTTTTTGAAAAATTTTGTCATGATGGTACACTGGGAAAGATGGATCTGTAGTTTCATAGCAGTCTGTTCAGGGAAATGTCTCTTATGTTAATGTTTTAAGCATGACCTAATGATAACTGTTTAGCCAGAGAACAGCCACAAATATTTCAACAATTTCAAAAATTTCAACAGAAGCTTTGTTGACTGTATTGCTGTTAGCTAAGCAAGGTGTGCATATTGAGAAGTGCACAGCATGCTTGGGTCTGAGGTGCATCAGCTGAATGAGCAAGCAGTGCAATCCTGAATTTGGTCATTAACCAACAGGCAGTAATTATCACCACTCTGCAGTGAATTCTTAACTGACCCACCCTGCTGGGGTACATGCATGGTATGTGTTCACTGAGTCCCAAAAAGGTACATTATTTGTACTTCAAAACTTGTCAACATCCCATAATTTACCAAGGAAGTCTGTCTAGGAATGAACTTTAAGTAATTATTTATCCTCCTCCTTCTCTGGGCTAATAAAACCATAATAGCACACTTCTCTGTGGGACTCTTTTTACCGGTCAGAGATTTTCCTAGCCTCAGTATATTTGGTCCTGGGCTCCAGTGTGGCTTTGTGGCTCTAAATGTACTGAGTTTACATAATCCCATGTCAGTTTGGGCTGCTTCTACCACCTTAAGTTGTTCTCAACAGCCTCTGAAACTTCCATTTTCACATTAGGATGTGGAGAAGTACCAAAGGAAAATGTACTTGCTTTTGCTCTTGGTGCTTAAAAAAAAAAGTGCCTAAGCTTCTAGCACCTGGAAAACAAATTGTAGATGTTGAGACCATTTTTTCTTCTGATCCCAGAAGCAATGTGTAAGTTTTCGGTGCTGTTTAGGTGGCCTGGAAAGGCCCAGGGATGGCCTTGAAGAGCCCGGCGCTTCAAAGGACGAGGAGAGACTTCTGATCTCGTCTCGGTCTTGGTGTTTATTAATTGTTTATCTAAAAGATTTTCTTTCAGCCCGACAGAGGTCTGCACAGCAAGTCAGCCATGGGCACACTCCAAGCCCCTGGGCGGTCACTTATCTTTATACCCGAAGTTACGTGTACAATATTTATCATTTTTCCCCAATACCTTCTACCCTTATTAACCGGTGCACTTTTAGTAATAACCAATCCCAAAGTGCCACCATCACCACAGAAGATGGAGGCCAAGAAGAAGAAGAAGAAGGACAGGACACGCCCCAATTCCTCCATCTTACTTCTTTAGACCCCCCTGTACCAAAATCCTAAATCCTGTGTTTCACACTCTAATCCCAGTCCTCATACAGGTCTCATCTCCTGTGTAGGATCAAAATCCTGCCACCAGACACTTCTGGCAACATTCCAGGACTCCCGAGCCCCCCAAGGGTGTTCTCAGCCACTCTGCACCTCCATCCTGAGGTGCTGAGATCCCACAGCAATGTGCTATGTTCTCACCCTCAAGTGTGAATCCAATAATTCTCATAATTGTAGGCTCAGACAGCTGTAGAAGCAAGCCCTTCCTTGGGCAGGGTAAATGGGAACTGTGCTAGCTATGAGGGAGTGCCAGCATTGTGAGTGTGGAGTAGATTCCCAGGGAAATCAAATACCAGTGATGCCAGATTGCACATTTAGTATGAATTGGAAGGCCTTGCCTACATACCTGATAGTTACAAATAGCGTATCTTGTTTCATTTAATTTCTTGTAGAACAAATAACTCTTCAGTCCAGAGGCGCTGTATTTCCAGGGAGCATGGTATCCATTAGCATCAGCTGCATGTCAGAGTGCTTTTCTGAATGCTTTGCTCAATTTTGTCTTTGTTTCCTTCCATTTAAAGTGTGTTTTTTCCTTTCTCAGAGACATGGCTATTGCACCTTGGGAGAAGCCTTTAACCGCTTGGACTTTTCGAGTGCGATTCAGGACATCAGGAGGTTCAATTACGTGGTCAAAGTAAGCTCTTTATTTTATATGTATATTAGAAAAATTGAGTAAATTTTCTCTGGAGAAAGCTCATTATATGGCTGTCTGAAAGCCTGTAGCTTTGAGGAGGATGGTGATGGCCAGTGTGCTGTGTTATTTAAAAGGGAAACGTCAATGGTAGTTTCAGTTGTTCATCAGTCTGGGTAAAGAACTCTCTTTAAAAGTAAAATAATTTCTATACAACCAAAAATAGTAAAGTGTTATCAATCTTAAATATACATTGCTGCATCTCAAATATGTTTCAAATAACAATTTCCAGAAGAATACTTGATGTATAAGTATTCTGCTATGAGCTGTATCTTCTGTAACTTCTTACCAGTCCTCTGATTCATTGCAGTTTTTTTTAAATCCAGGACAAGATATCTATGCATTTATCTTTGTTAATATTCCTTATAACTTGAGGCTGGAGCCTTAATTACCTCAATGTCTCACCAGCTGCCCACTTGGAAATGCCTGTTGTGGGGATACTGATCTTGTTCTAGGCCCAGGTTTGTTTTATTATCTAACATGAGGTAGTAAAGTGCTTGTCGCAGCTCCTAGAGAAGCTCAAAATCTGAGTCATATCAGGACTAGAGTGGACTGTTCAGTGATGGGGCTGTTCACAAATATTGTATTTCTTGGAATGCATCCTGAACTTGAAAAGACACAAATCAAAATTAAACAAACATACCAGGAGAACAGCCTTACCACTAGCCTGCGGATTATTTGTAGAGAAAACACATTCTACCCATTGCTGTGAAGATGAGGCAATGTATTGTACTTTCAGAAAAACAAGAGATGTAGAAATAAAAAGGATTTGCTTCCAGGCTAGTGGTTAGGGTACTTGCCTGGCTTGTTCCCCTTGCAGGGTTTGGGGGTTTTTGGTATATGTATGTGTTGTGGTTTAGAACATTACTTTCTAATGCTGTTTTGGGAGCAGAATCAAGAGCCTTGATCCTTTCCAAGACTTTTCAGCCTTGAACACAGTAGGAAGAGGAAAAACCAAACCACTTAAAAAAGGTGACTTGGTATAAATGGTGTCAACCTTGGGTGTCTCACTTGAATAGCAAGCAGGTAAAAGGGATGCAGATCTAGAATTTTGCATTTGTTTTAGATGCTGCAGTGCCTAAACTGGGTTGCTCAAAACAGTTGATCAAGACAAGGTGCAAAGTCCAGCACAAGCATGTTGACCAGTTTTTCTTCTGTTGACCAAGAAATATAAAAAGCTGGTTTAGTCAACCAGGCTTAAGATCATTGAGGAAGGAGCAGTACTTTAAAATTCAGAAATTTAGCTTTGCAATCCAAACCATTATTCTGCTAATAGCAGACCCTAAGAAATCTGAGTGAATTTAAAATAGTAGATAGACTTCTAAAGTCCTTTAAATGTTTTAGAATTTATTTGGAATGTTTAAAATTTAGAATTGTTTTGCAAATACAAAACTTTGATCATGTTTTTGCACCAGTTCCTCTGAGGTGGTTGCTGTTTGTTGATAGCAAGGTGTAACTCAAGAACTATTTTTACTATTTTTAAAGACCAATCCCTACCCTAGCTCTTCTTTGATGCCAGACCATCAAGATGATTCTCCAACTAACTAAAAATATGTCATTCGTTATTAAAAGTTAATATTGCTGTCTGTCCAGGACTCAGGATAGGCAGTGAGGGGGGAAAGGTAGGATCAATTAGTTTTTTGTATTTGTTGGTGCTGTAGTGTATTGATAACTTTGCAGCTGTTCAGTTCGGATACACTGAATTTGATGTGGGTGGGTTTTGTCCCAATGTTTCTGAGCAAACAGAGATCATTCGAAGTTACAATCTCTAGTAGACAACATAAGCCATGGCTCTGCATGTATCAGTGTGTGATCCTAGTGCTCTGCTACTTTGCTTTTGCTACAATTGTCTTAATCCTTGCATATTAACTTTCACTGAAATTGGAATCTTCATTCCAATTAATCAGGTGGAATTTGTTTCTTTAATTTCCTCTTTAGACTGAGCAACATAACTGATTTTTTTTTTAATTAATCAAGAGAAATGTACCTACTTGCTTGAACTGGCAGGCTGCCAGGGACCTCTAGGTATGTTCTCAATTATTAATCAAGCTAATAGACTTTGAAAAATCCAACAAAGAGATCCTGGTACCTATTTATACAGTTTTTGAGACTAGATTGCTTGTATTTAAATACGTCAGGACAATTCTTTCTTTCATAGCACATAATATTTTGTCAGAGATGGTGCAGAGGAGCCAGAAGTAACATTATTAAATCAGGGACAGAACAGGTGTATTCTTTCTCCCTCCCGAGGAAAATTATTGTTGAGTGAAGTGTCAAATTGGTGTTTGAGAAATGAAGATACAATATAATTTTTGGCAAGCTTAGTCTTTTTCATTTGCTGTGCCAACACTTGGTGCTACCTTGTACCAGAACACTCTGTAGGGAGTGCTGTTTTCTGCTCCATGCTTTCCCTTTCCAGTGTTGAGAACACTTGTTCTGAACTCATTGTTATGAAGTGCAAATTGCAAAGCTCAGTGCCACACCTCCAAACATTGCAATGGTGTCACAACATCAAAGTCTCTCATAATAAGAGAACATTTTTTTGTTGAAGAGCTAATGAATCTGAAATGTAAAAGCAAATGTGCCAGAATGGAGCTAGTAGCTATAGCTTAGCATTCATGTGAGGCAAGAACTTAAGCTGTTGTGATTATTTTGCCCTAAACCATTGCCACCATTCTTGTCACTTTTTTTGCTTACACTGGTTTCAGACAGACTTCTGGACAGCTAGGAGATTCTTACTATAATACTTAAGAGAAAGTTACTGATATGGTTTGTACACTGCTCATTATTAGATTGCTGTGGTGTATTCTACCAGGGACCTGAATGTAGGTCTAATACAGAAGTTGGTTTTGCCTAGTTTAGGCAAAATAGGGTATTTCCTCTCCATGAGTAGAAAGTAGTGCACTAAATCCATCATACTTCAGTTTGATCAGTATGATACTTTCACTCAGAAGCTGTAATTCTGGTAGCTGGTATCAGTTCAGCGTGATGTTCCTGGCCACCAGATCTGTCAGGGACTTTAGGACCCAGCCACATGCAAGTTCACATTTGTATTTGTGAGCCCTCAAAACAGACTTTCTCTGTCGTTTCACTGCAGCTCATAAAGTATGTCATGTGCTTTGCCAGAGATAAGCATTTGTACAGTATTTTGAAAGTGTGCATCCTTCAGAAATTGCTCATAGGATGCCAGTAGGAATGCTTAAACCTTTCCCCGTGACTTACTTTCTCTTATGAAATCTGTAGTTGTATTTTTACAAAATGCCAGTTCAGGCTGTTGTAGGTGAGTGTATGCACTAAATGTGCATTTAAAACCATCCTTTACTTCTGTCATTCTTCTGACTTTAAATTTTTTGTCATAGCTTTTGCAGTTAATTGCAAAATCCCAGTTAACTTCACTGAGTGGTGCAGCCCAGAAGAACTACTTTAACATTTTGGACAAAATTGTGCAGAAGGGTAAGACCTAAAGATTTTTAATCTAACAGTTCAGATTTAATTGGTGTAACTAAGCTATCAACTGATTTTTTTGTTGTTGTTAGTCTTATTACCATTTTTGCATTGTAAGACATAGTAATGGCATTCTTAATTATGCCAGGTTTCATACTTCCCATCCTGTGAATGCAATAAGCTATTTTCTCTTATTGAATAAAGTCTATTGAAACAGGTTGGTGAAATTATGTGACATTTAGATTCTATTCAAAAACTATTGGTTACTGTTAAATCATACTCTTCACAAAATGCAGAAGCTTTTAGGCTAATAAAATTTTTGGGTTTCAGTTTTCATGATGTACTGTGACTCAAAAAACATACATTTTGATTATTTTAGGAAAAAGCCATTACATTATATTGATTTTTTTTCTTTTTTGTGGTAACCACATTAATGAAGATGTTATACTGTGTGCTTTGAACTGAAGAAATTGGATTTATACCTACCTGTTTAGCATTAAGCTTATTAAATGCATAGCATGAATTTTTGCATCAAATTTGCCTGTGAAATTGTTCATTATTGATCTTGCATCTGAGGAACAGCACCAATGAATGTCATGGTGGGAATTAGGGCAGTTATTTGTACACAAACAATTGAGTTGTAATTAATTCATCTGAAAAAGGAGTGTTGATTAGCTTGAGCTATTAGCTTGATTAACTCTGTCAACCAAAATTGTGTTTGGTTTGTTTTGTTTTCCAGTAATGGAAGACCAATATAATCCACGATTGATCAAGGATCTTCTGCAGGATCTGAGTTCTACTCTCTGTATACTGATTAGGGGAGTAGGAAAGTCTGTGTTGGTAGGCAACATCAATATTTGGATTTGCCGATTAGAAACTATCCTTCTGTGGCAACAACAATTAAAAAATCTTCAGATGAACAAGGTACATTATTAAATCATGTTAATTAATATTTGGGGGAGTAGAATTATGTTGAATATTGCATGAGGATTTGTAAGTGAACCAAGTTTCAAATACATTTTAAACAGTTTTACTTGTTTTGTTTTATGAAGAAGTAATGTGAAATTAACTCACTGGCATCAACCTAATTTTCTAATGATTTAGTAGCTTTTCTCTGGTGAAAACTGCTACAGTGTCTGTACTGCTGCTTTGTAGTAGAGATTTATAGATAGGTTTTCCCACTCAGGTTTTAAAAAATTGTCTCTGGTTTGTCAGATAGATATGGGGAAAAAGCCCAAATTTTTAGTTCTAAATTAAATTTTCTACAACTGAAGAAATAAAAATCTAAAAGACATTTTGGAGGTGTATCAACTCAAGTAGCAATTTTACAGATTTATTCATTAGCACAGTTGCTTTTGTTAAAAAAAAAAAAAAAAGATAATGACTTCAGCATCTGGATTCTCCTCATGTGACTGTGTTCAAAGCATGTGGTATGCACTGTTCCAAGGTTTTATGGTGGAAACTTCTGATGATAGGCAGACAACTTTTTTAATCTGACTGGGTTACTCCTGGAAGAAATCCTGTAAGATATTGCTCTCTATAAAGTCATACAGGTGTTTTATCTATTGACTTCCAGCTATGAAATTTTGAAGTTGTCCTTTCTGTGTGGGCTGGTTATCTGAATAAACCAGCTACTTTTGGAATAGAAAGGAGAACTGAGAAACCTGGTCTCAGCAGTTTCCATGCACCAGGCAACCACAGCACAGACACTTCTGAGACAGTGCAGTTACTGCTGCACTTGTTCCCTTCCAGTGTGACTCTTCCCTTGGAGCTGTTTTACACTGGCTGAAGATTCCATGAGGAATCTTGCATCTGTAGTGCTCACACAGTCATTCCTCAGAGGAGGAATGCTGCTGCACCAG
This sequence comes from Ammospiza nelsoni, assembly GCF_027579445.1. NCBI lineage: Eukaryota > Metazoa > Chordata > Aves > Passeriformes > Passerellidae > Ammospiza > Ammospiza nelsoni. The sequence continues at coordinate 84,924,990 of NC_080635.1, forward strand.
CAGTGCTTGGACCAGATGACTCCATGGAAATTCTGGTCTCTAAGCAAGGTGAATGGCTGGGAAGGAAGCAACAGAAATGTGAGCCCATGGGTGCAGGGCTGCTGTGCTGCCACCACCTTGTGACAGGGCAGCTCTGCTCCCTGGGGCTGGCAGCTGCCCCTGCTCCCTCCGTGCCAGCTGGGACACGGCCTCCAGCCTGCTGGGCCTCTGCCACCTGCCACTGTGGGCTCCAGCTATAGTCCTGTCACAGCTGTGCTGCTGCTTACCCACTGCAGCTCACAGAGGTGTATAATCCTAATGAAAATGTTCTCAGTGCTCTCCTCTGCCACCTCTGCACATCTCATTTATAAATAAGGGAGAACTTTCTCTAAGCTTCAGAAAATATCCCACTCTCTTCTGCCTCTAACTTCCAAAATGCTTTCATTTTGTATCTCTGGTCTTCAATCCTGTATTCTATATTCTATTCTGTACTTGAGTTGGCTTAAGGCAAGTTGATATGTGTTTTGTGTGTTAATAAAAATTGAGACACTATAGTGATTCAACAAGTTTGAAATAATCAGTTCATGCCTTTCTTATAGTCAAGGCTTTAGCACACTATCAATGGAATTGACTACATTATAGTTTTCAAGACTGCATAATATTATTTTGAGAAAACAGAATTGTTTCAAAAATTATTTGAAATTCAAATAATGGATTAATGATATGTTTATTTTAACAGTAGGAAAGCTATGAATTATAAAGCTTACAGTTTGTTGCTTTTTCTGTGCATTAATGTAAATTTTCAACAGCAGTTAGAGAATAATTGTAGGCAAGCATTAACCATAGATTTTACTCAATGATTTGAAAAAAGTAAACAAAGACCTAAGATACCTCTAAAGTAAAGAATGTTATTTATACTTTATACTGTCATGTTTTTGTAGCTAAAAGTCTTCAACTCTTATTTCCAGCAAGTCAACAATGGACTTACACTTAGCGATCTCCCTCTCCATATGCTGAATAACATCTTGTACAGGTTCTCTGATGGCTGGGACATTATTACTCTGGGTCAAGTGACCCCAACTTTGTACATGCTTAGTGAAGACAGGCAGTTGTGGAAAAAACTCTGCCAGTACCATTTTGCAGAAAAGCAGGTAATAAACTCTGTTATTTATACAAATGTAGCTTTTTTGATATCATATAGTAATAATGGAGCATGAACTTGCCCTTTTTGAGATATAAGTGTATCATTGTGCCATAATCATGAGTACTCTGTATGTGGGGCTTGATTCCTCCTAAGTGTTCAATTCAGTATGTCTGTGAGTTTAGGGTAACTACTGGGCTGTTTCCTTGCATTATTTTTGAAAGTGAATGCATTGTTTTTGAAAGTGAATGCAAGGAAACAGCTCAGTAGTTATCTTAAACTTGCAGACATACTGAATGCAATATTTAGGAGGAATCAAGCCCCAGATACAGAGAATATTCAGGATTACTGCACAATGATGGCAGGGTGGGCTTTTTAGAAAACTGCCTGGCCAGGGTTGTAGAGGAAACCTCTAAACCCTTCTTCTGAAATAGAGCTTGCTTTACCAACTAAGGTAGGCAGACAGGTTCCTCCAACTTTTAAGCTATGAAAATTCTGGAGAAGCCAACTTGAATCTTTGCTAAGGAGATAAGAACAAAAGTTTTGAAATTAATAAAAGAGAGAGAAGCAGTAGTTTCCTGTCACTTCCTCATAAAGAGCATTAATCTCGGAATGACTCCAGAACTGTCTTCATTTTCTGATGGTAATAAATGCTGGAGAAAAATCAAACTAGGTGAAAATAAGCCTAAGAAAGTGGAAGGTACCTCACCAGAGCTGGAGGAAGAACTTCTGAAATCTAGTACCTTCTGTACTGGAGGAAGCCAAAGTGTCCCTTCTTAAATCTGGCAGGTTGAAGTTGCTTGGTGACTACCAGATTAAGTATTATTGTAATGGAGAAGACAGAACTGAAGCTTGATTAACTCATGCACCATTGACCCAAATAAGATTTTTTTTTGGTGTGAGATGAAAGGTTTTAGAATTAACTGTGGAAAAAAACAGAAGCAAACTGAAAACCCATCTTCAGAAGCAGCCTAGAAGAATTCAAGGTGAAGTTACAAGGATAACAAATTTAAGCTTGTGTAGCAGTTGAGTGGATTTTGAGGGTAGATGAGGTGAGCTCTATTGAACAGTGACAAAACTGGTTAGAGAGGAACTTCTTATACTAGGGTAATGCAGGGAGAAGGATGCTGAAGGGTTTCAGTGTAATTAGCTGTCCCTGTGCCCCATGAAGTAGTGTTTCCAGTATGTTCCTGAATGTTCACATTCAATTTCTTACTAAGTTATTATTTAATGATATTCCCTTATCAAATTCAGCTTCTCCTTAAAATTGTACTGCTTAATAAGCCACAGAATCACATGAGGTTGGTGTTTTCTGTCCCCTGCAGTGTGTTTGTTGAGCCATTGAAACAACCATTAAAACATAATTGATATCTGAAGAGCATTTTTGGAAGAAAAATGAGAGCCATTATGAAACAAAATAAAGTGTATCTGAAATCAGAAAGACATTTCTATTCTCTCCCCATTCAGGAATTGTCTTCTGAATGAGGAAAGCCTTCAATGTATTAGCATTAATCCACACTGAGTGGAACAGAAGTCTTTTGTAATACATACTTAATAAACCTTGTCTGTCTCTCAAGCTGGGGAGGAATAGCTGTAGTGCAGCAGCTAATCTTTACATGCAGATTAAGTCCTCAAGAAGTACATCAATCACTAATTGTTGCTATTCTTTTAGAAAGATCACAACCAAATGTGAAAAATAAACATGTATATGCTTTTAGAATTAAAGAAAGAGCTTTATTTAAATTCATAATGGTTTTTTAACAGAAAACCACCCTCTGAAATGCACAATCATGTTTTTAAATCTCATTTCTGAGTGGTTTGGGTTTTTTAAAAGAATAAAATTAATTGCTTACAGCTCTAAATACTGTTTTGTTAAATGCTTCTTGACTATAATTAGAATAATTTTGAGACAGTAGAATTAGATCAGCTGTGTATGGCCTAGTTTTTCTTGGCAAATATGCACTCTCCTATTTTTAGTCTTTGCCTTCCATCTTTTTTGTGGCCAGATCTCTGTTACTGCTTTGCAGAGATGTATGATGTCATAATATTGACTTCAAAGAATTCTAGTTACAAAACTTCAGTTACCCACCTTCCCCCCACCTTCCCATGTCCTTTGCCTGAATTGACTACAACAATTTTAAAGGAAGATATTAATTTTATGTCTAGTTTTGTAGGCATTTGATTCCATCAGAGAAAGGTCACATTGACTGGAAGCTGATGTACTTTGCACTTCAGAAATATTACCCAATAAAGGAACAGTACGGGGACACCTTGCATTTCTGTCGACACTGTAGTATTCTGTTTTGGAAGGTAAGAGCTTTGGAACAGGTAATCAGAAATAAGTTCAAACAGCTACTGGTAATCATCTGTAAGGAAAAATATTATGGTCATCTTATCAGTGTGAAAGGTGATTGGATAATATCTAACTTCAAAATAATATATATAACTTCCATATAAAATCTCTGTTAAATTCTAAAGTTGTTCTTAAGCTTGCCTTCTTATTTCTTGGTATCTGATAACCTCAATACTTAGAATTGCAATGAAAAGTGCCATGTGGAAAGAGTTACTCTATTTTTATTAATTTGATCTTAAAGAAAATTGTGAGGGACTAGTCTGAAGTTAGTGTTTTTAATGATGCCATGGTAATCAATTTATGTCTAATGAGAAGTAATTACTACATATTTTCCTACACATTGGTGTAGAGCTCTGTACTTTTGTATTTTTGCTTCTGTCCCATATGAAGCTTGGAGGAATGTTTAAAACTTGATCCAGAGCGTGTTTTACCCTGGCTTTGAGATTTGCCATGAAGCATATGTTGTCTTACAGGATGGTTTTAATTTCAGTAGGGCATTCTCTTCTTTAATGTGTGTTATTACCTAATCCTGCTTTTTTCTGTGTTGCACTGTAACAGAGGCTTCCTTAATTTTACAGCTGAAAGATCAGATAAGGGTAGTGTCAAGTGGACAGCAAAGAGCAAGAAATGTTTGAGAAATCTTGGAAAATACTCATATTACTCATATTCTAATCAACATAAGTTAGTTGCTCTTGTGTCATCTTTCTGTGATTTTTATGAGAAGTTGTATGTTAGTGTGAGGCTTTTAAATTTTCCTTCAAAAAACCTAGGCTGTTTAACAGGATAAGCTAAATCCCGCTAGAAATAGCGTGTTCCTTAATGATGTGATCTTGAAGTTGAGTATTTTTGATATCATGGGAGTCCTTCCAGGTAGTAATGCTTTGCAAAGTTAATAATAGGAAAGCAGGTAGCCCAAATTGGCTTCTACTGTGAAAAGCCTGGGCATCTTCTGAAGGATCTGTGTCAAGAATGACTAAGAGCTTTCATTGCAGTGGAATAAGTCTTTAGCATGTAGCTCAATATGTAGGATAAATCTTCTCTCTGAAAGGGGAAATTTCAAAGGTAAGTACACAGGTGCATTTAGGTGGGTATTTGTGGTAGCAGATTTCTCTGGATTGCCTGCCATCACTGTGTAGAGTTAATGCTTTCCACACTAAATTTCTCTCATTTTGATCTTAATATAATAGAAAAGTACAAGTCTCTAATATTAGGAATTACTTTGAATGTGTTTGGAATGAAGTGTTTAACTTTGGAGATGGTGGGACAGTAGGAGGCAGTGAACCTGTGCAGGTTGCAGTAGTATTCCAGTAGTAGGTTATAGCAGTCAAGGTGACAGGAATGTTCCAATGTACTGCTGGAATAATAGGGTTCATTTTGGACTTCTAAATCCTTTGAGATACAGCACAGGAAGATCTAAAGGTACTTTGGACTGATGAGCAGTACCTCCTAGATCACCATTCCAGTGCTGCCTCATCCTGGCAATTCGGGCTGCTCTTGTAGTGGCAGTGCAGTTATAGATTGGCTGTGTCCTTCTGCACAAAAATATTGGAGCAGGTGTTTGGGATCAGCTGTTTCAACAAGAGCACAGTCAGCAGGTTGAGGAAAGCCATTATCCCTTTTCATGCAGCACTCATTAGACCATCTGGGATGCTGCAGCCATGAGGCCGCCAGCAGAAGGGAGATACTGATAAGCTGGGTGAAGTTCAGGTGAGGGTCATACAATCAGGGAGCTGGAGGACTGGCCATGTGAGGAGTGGTGGAGAAGACTGCTTCAGGGGACATAAGAGCCTGCCCTGAGGACAGCCAAGCAAGGGAACAGTTTGACCACAGAGCTGATGCAGTTTCCATCCTTGGATGTGTTCAGGAACTCACTGGATGAAGCTCAGAGCAGCCTGGTCTGGCCTTTGAGCAGGAGGCTGGGCTGGAGACCTCCTGAGTGCCTCCCAGCCTGATCATTCTGTGAGCCTATATTACAGTATTCCTTCTCTAGTCTTGGCATCTCAGCCTTGTCTCTGTCTTAAAATAAATGATGATCAGGCTGAAGTGGATTGTTAAATGAATTGATTTATGCATAATTGGCACAAGTGAATTGTTCATCTGAAATACTGTCCCTCTTTTTACAGGGCAGTGTGGGGGGGTCAAGTAGTGCTGGTCACTCAGTTATATGGGAAAAAAGTAGTGCTGCCTTTTTTTTTCAGACACTTGTGTCTGTATCCTTCCCCAAGCTTGCTAAAGAGAGGTGAGAAATAAAGCAGGGATGAGGGGCAAAGGGACAGGAGCTACTTTATTAATTCTAAGTAAATCCTGTTCTAGGTGAAAATACTCCTTAATCAGAACTTTTGTCAGGCTTTAAAAATTTATTCAAGCTTCAGTATCATCCTTGATTAGAAAGATTGTTAAACTAAATATGAGTATATGAGTGCTTGATATACAATTATATCTCTAATGCATGGCCAGAAAAATCCAAAATAAACAAAGCAAAAAACAACAAAAACACTACCACCAAATCCAAATTTTAAAAGAGAAATCACAATTACTGCAGAGGAAGAGTAACAAGTGTTTGAATCTTGAAACAAATGGAAGCCTGTATTCCTGAGATAGCTAATAATATGTAAAAATTTTGTTTCCTCATTTAATGGTATAATTGAGAAGTCAGGCAACTTTTGTTTCCAAGGTTATTCAGAAGAACTTCAGGCAGAGCTGAACTTTTCTTCATAAGGGATCTATTTTTATTTTTCTTCCTTCATTAAAGAGCAAAGTGAAATGTTGGAATAGTTGCAGAGAAAAAAGTGCTAAAGCAATCAGGGCATGAAGTCTAGGAATGATTAATTTCTCTTAACTCAGTTGTGCTAACAAGGAACGTGACTGCTCTCCATAAATTGTTTTTGGGGACAGAAGTGGTGCATAAGCATGAGACTGCTTAGGGGAATTATTTACACTAAGGGCCATCCTTGATGCAAGTAAATTGTGCTGGGAGGTAGGAGTTTCTATTTGAGACAAGGGTCTCAAACAGCCCAAAAACACAGGCCTAGCTAGTGATGAGAAGAATTTTCAGCAATTTATGAAATGGATAATATAATGTAATTGCTGACAATGTGCAAGGGCTACTCCCAGGAAATTCTTGGAGCCCTCTGTTTGGTGTTCTTTTCAAAGAAGGCCTTGCAAAAGAAGGGACTGATGGCTGCTGAATTGAATTACCTATTGAACTGATGAAGTAGGGAAATTACTTTTTCACTTTTTCAGTATACATATAATGATCATAGTGGGTTTTTTACAAGTCTTGAGGAGTTTTTCAGGAAGAGGCATGTGTATTCCTTTACTTGTCTAAAATCTGTAACCCAAGTCAATGTATATATAGCATGTAGAAGTCTCCCAAGTTCTTTGTTGGAAGTACAGTGGCTTTTGTACTCTGTGTTAGGAGGGGGTCATAGGAAAATTTTCATATTGAACATCTGTTTTCAAAATTACTTCTTGCTAAAGGATTTGTCCGTGATGAAACTGAAAAAACCCACATAATTTCAATATTGCAAAAATAATGACTAATTATTGTGTGATACCTCTGAGTGCTTTCATTTATACTATTTCCTCTATTCCACTAGGCACCATTGCAATTGTGGCAGGTTCTTTTATTTTCCTGAGCTTACTTAGTAATACTTTTCAATTATCTCAGATGTGGCCACAGAAGCTGAAATATCTTTTCTTCTTTCAGTTTCCAGGGCTTTATGAAAACAGTGTAATCACTTTGCATAACACTTAGTTTTTGTTGTCTTGCAGCTTGTGCTGATTTTGGTTTCCACAAAGCTGCTTGTGGTTTGCCACAAGAATAAAAGACTTTTTCTAAATGGCTTATCAACCTTTGCTTAAATAAACCTTAACTCTGCTTCTTTTACTTTATGGCTCTCCTTCCTTCTTCACGATTTCAAAGGACTACCACCTTGCTTTGTTACTCCAGGTATTTCTTGTGTCTCATCTGTTTTCATTGCTGACTGTTCCATAATGTCAAAGTGAATAATGTGTTCCTTTCTAATTGTCTCTTGCTCTTTGTTTTGATTTTTCTTTCTGCACATCAGTTCAGCAGCAGGAATAGTTTGTTTCTTGTTCCCTTTTAGATAAAGGTAGTGATGACTTCTCATCTCAGCTTTTCATCATTTTGTCTTTTATTATTGCCATATTCCCTCCTAATGCCTTTTAAACTAGAGCCATAATTCAATTTCTAATGAGCATAGGTGTCAGTGGGATCAGACAGATTTTGCTAAGAAATAGGTTTCTCTGCATTCAGTGTTATTATAAACTCTTTCCTGCATTCCCTGATGTATTTAATTCAGTACTTAAATCTGAAGAGTAACATGCACCTCAGATAACTTTCATACCAAGGTACTAAAATTGATTTTATTGCACTTGGAATCCTATAGTCATATTTACTTTTATGGAGAATTTCTCTGAAAAGAAATTCCCCAAAACAAGCTGCATGTGACTGAGATAGTCAAGGGAAGCAATTATATTGTTGCCTTCTGAAAGAATAAATGGTGAAAATACTTTTACAGAGCTTCTTAATGTCTAGCTATGGTAGATTTTGAGGAAAACAACTACATTTGCCAGTAAACACTCCTCCTGGGGAATTCTCTTCTTACTTTGAAATAAGTCTGCTTTAGCTTTGAAACTGTGAAATCAAATGATTTTAACACTTTATTGAGTGTTTTTATTATTTAGTTTATTATTCCCATGAAAATGTATTTCTCTTGAAATGATGAGTACTCATAATTACAAGAAAGTTGTGATTCTTTTTTTCAGTCCTCATCACTTTTTTCACTGTAAAACTTATTTAGTTTTCAATAACTAAAACCACCAGTAACTGTTCTCTGAGATTTTTGTTGCACCTGTATTTCCCAGCTGGGTAGAACTTTCAAAAATGCTTTTATAATTATGTGCAGAGAAAGCAGCATGTTACAAACTCAGTTTAAAATATTCAGGAGTACAGATAAGAAAGAGGATAATCCCTACCTTGTTTCCCAGAATTATTATTCTGATGGTGTTTTTTTCTGGAAACTAGGAAAGTAATGACATGACATTGACATGGCAATGGGTAGAGAAGATAATAGTCCATTAGCAGCTACCTTTAAGAGTGTTTTCAGGAGTGGTGCAGCTCTTCCTTGCAGATGTCATCTCAACATGAAAGTGTTAAGTTTAACACTTCTGATTTTGGTCTTGGTCATCTGTTCTTTCTCATCTGCAGATTCCCCCAGTAGGCAGTTCTACCTGGGTCTCTTTTTTAGGTGTATGTTTGTCTTTCCCTCTGTCATGAATCTGTTTCTCAGGTGATGTTAAAGCAATTATTTAAAAGGGTGGGAGGATGAGGAGGTGATAGCACCTGGTGTATTCTTGTAGTCCTCCATAGACTTACTGGAAAAACACAGATAATAAATCTATTGAGTAACAATTTTCACTGGCAAAGCTGAGCAGTATTTAGAATGTATTTCACCTGGTGCACTTTGGTGCTGCAAAGACTTTGGGTGGGAATGTGGCAGTGAGAAAAATAATGACTTAGAGATTCTTTCCTTCTATTAACAGAATGGCATGTAATTTCTTTTCCTATGGAAACAAAAGCAATGAGGACCATGGTAGTCTGTGATCTGTTTGTCATGTATTTATCTAGTTTTCTTGCCTCACATGGTGCATTCACCAGCATTGGTGGAAAAGAGACAGAAACTTCTTAAAGCCTGATGAGGACACTTCTGAGCCTTACAACAACACTGACAAGTTTTTTTAACTTCTCCATTGAACTGTCTGGGAACTTCTTCTCATTACACCTCTGCATTTCCCTCATTTAGGGGTTTTAATAAGATGCAAACTACAACTTTTTGTCCAAAGAAGAATTTGAATCTTAAAAAATCAGACAGGTCTGCTGAGGTCAAATTTCTGTAAGAGGAAAGAAAGCCCTGCAGGCTTAGTGAATTTGTAATGGCAAAGCCTTTCCACCCTGTCTTACTTCTCTATTCCTACCTTGCCTAGGTGCCAACTTCAGTTTTAAGGCAGTGCTTTCATTTCACTTGGGGAAAAGATGGGCATGAAAGATGAAAGGAGGCTTAGGAGGGAAATGTAGCAAGGTAGGAAAGTTTTTAAGACTGAGAATTCAAACACACTGGTCATGTTTTTTGAGGAAATATCTGCTGCCCATAATTTTCAAAGCAAGGGACTCATTTTCCCCCAGAGCAATAGATGACTTCAGGTTTTGATTAAATAGATAATTTAGGCTCAGTAAAGCTGGTGCCTTTTGCCTTTTTGTTATGCTTACCTAAAAATAATGAATAAGGAAGATAATAGTTTTTCAAGGGCTCCAGCTCAGGTTCTGGTACAAGGAGAGAATTGTTTTGGGTTTGTGCTTTTTTTATTGTTTTGTTGGGGTTTTTTTCCTAAATTGGGGGTGAAAGGAGACTGAATATGCAAAGAGAATTTGCTTATTTTTCTCGTTCATTTTTCAGGATACAGGACACCCCTGCACAGCCAGTGATCCAAACACCTGTCTCATGCCAGTATCTCCTCAGCATTTTATTGATCTCTTCAAATTTTGAGATGTTCAGTAGCTGTTCTCCTGTGTTTGTGGCCATTTTTGTGAAGAGTTGGGCAGGATATGTTATGCTTTTTGTGCAATATATTTAAGTGTCATGTTTTATTGTAGTTTAAATAAATATATGGGAGAGATTATCAGAGAGGTTCATTAGGCATATTGCTTTTGTGCAGAATAGCAAGGAGGAAAGGAGAAACATTAAGAAAATTTCGTTGTCAGGAAATCTCCAGTGGACTTTTTTTCAAGTCCAAGAAAGACCACTTTAATCTCAACTTTACATCTATGCTTTTGACGCCTTAATAGTTGGTTAAAATTATGTAGGGGAGTTTTGAAAATTTCATGGAAGAATTAAACTACTCTTGCAGGGACCAAAGGAGGGGGGTTTTTGTTAATCCTTCTTTCTATAAGCCATGGTTTTCAAAACACCTCCATATAATTTGCACTATTATAAAGAATAGGCCAATATTCTCTTAGGCTCTTACTACATCATTACAAAGGTGGCATTCATTTTTAGGAGTTAGTGAGTGAAATATAACTGTGGTTATATCTGCTGTTGAACCTATATGAATGAAGGAAATCAACCAATTTTTGTACATACATTATGCAAAAATATTTATTTTTCTTAAGGACTTTATTAAACATTTAACCTGTCTTAGCACATCTCGCAGAACTCATGAGACCAATCTGGGGCTACTGGAAATCTTTCTGATGGTAGCTGCAGCCTTCATTTATACTGTTTGGAATGTCTACAAGTGCAACTGTACTAATTTCATCTTCTAAGAAGAAGACATTATTGAAATTTAATGAGGATGGAGTTGCTTGTTCCTAGAGTGGTACAGTGGCAGAACACTATGCTCCCAACTGAGGTTCTAACCTGACAAGCTATGGGAAATACTGAAAGTCAGTCTGAGCTGGAGCACCTTCTGCCAAGTTAATCAGATGATAAATTCTTCAGGAAGCTATTTTTTTTCTATCCTGTAGAACAAAATTAATTGCTTGGCTTAAGCAGGTAAAGGAAAAATTGTGAAAGTTTTGGATTTGTCAATGAAATTTAACAATATGTAACATACAGAAAAAATAAATCATGTACCACATTCTGCACTTGCTTGTTCTCAATCCAGTTTTGTACAGAGTAATAAATCATGTTTTTATCTGTTATTCCTAGAAGCCTCTGGTGCATAGAGATGAATCCATTTGAATTGTGTAAGATCTTTCTGTAACCTGTTGTCTGTAGTAATTGGTAATGGAATGAGAAGCATACAAGCAGTCCTAGTGCTATTGCTTTACAGTAGTTTGTTGTATTAACCCTTTTTGTAATAGGAGAGCTGGGCTGTTAATAGGCTGCACAAGAAGAGGAGAATATTTCTCCTCAAATAGTTTTATGTTAATTTAATCTTTGTGATTGAATTGAATGGCCGATTTTTTTGTGGATTTTTCAGTACAGGGTTTTGTGGATTTTTTTTTTTTTCTTTCCATGCAGGTGTTGGCTGTGGCAAAAGTAATGGCCAGGTGTGGATCCAAGGACCTCCATTCTTATTCCTGTTCATTCATTCATTCAGAGCATTGGTGCAAGCCTTGCTTTCCCAGCCAAGCACTGCTGCAGCCACTGCATTTGTTAAGGACCCAGTAGCCCTTCTTTAACAACAGTTTGTACCTCATTTATTTAATTCCTGTAAGAGCTCAGATGCTTTCCTGTCTCTGTGACCTCAGTAACCCTGACAGTGGCTGGTGCTGGCTGACATCCACTAATCACTCCTTTATCAGGGTTAGTTTTGTTACCCTATATAAAACTTCCTGTGAATATATGGATGCTTTCTCTGAGGGCTTGAAGGAAATGTTTTAAAGTCAGCATGTGGTTTGATGCTGCTTGAGCTCTTCCCCCTTGTGCTGAGGGACTGTGCAGAGCCACCTCTCCTGCAGACAGAGGGCAAAGCTCTTACACTGTCACCTGAGAGATGCCCAGCACTCAAAAGACAAATAAGGTGACAGCTGGGCAAAGGTATTAAGACACCTGAAAGAAAACCTCTCTCCTAGCCACTGAATTGAGGACAGAGAGAAATGATTTTAAGGTCTTAAAAGCCATTTAAAGACAGGTTTGGAAAAACTCAGTATCTGTAAGAATTTTCTTCATGTTCAACTTGGTGCCCACCAGGACTCCAAGGCCCCAAAGGCAGTAAAGTGGCTTTTTAAACATTTCTTCAGCACCGATGTGCTGAGAAGTATTTCAGTTCATGACTATTTAAGAAATCTTAAACAGTGAGTGTGGAATCACATTGTCATGAGCAGTAATGCAGGCTTTTAACATTGGCCAAACTGTTTTGAGAACAGTTCCACAGATTTGTTAAATAGTGAATACATTGCTTAGACTTAGGAAAATAAGAGCTTGATTAAGAGTGACTATGTGATGGGAGGTCACTGCATGCATAAGAAGGTAACTTTCAGTTGTGTTACTTAGGCAAAAAAGCTAGGGCAGTTATTTTGTAATAGGGTTGGTGGTGGTTGAGTTTTTGTGTCGGTCTGTTGAGTTTTTTAATTTAAATCACATAAAGAATGGGGAAAGGATTTCACCTTTAGGATAGCAATCTTTAATACCTCACCTGAAGCACAGAACATATTTTGACTGCCTGAATTTATCTTCCTTTACTCCAGCACTCTCTTGTGTAACCTAAAGCACTGTAACCATGAGAAGGGTTATGCCTTAACATGAAACCTCTGCTCTGTGGCCTCCTGTGTGCTGCTGTCCAAGGAGGAAGGGCAGGCCTTCTCCCCTTCAGCAGAAAGGGTGCCTAGAAATGTGTCCTAAATCTCTAAAGCAGAGGTTTCTTTTTCTTTGGGGACAGCTTTTGTCCCCAAACCTAGATCTCTTTATAGACAGATTTGGCAGTGGTGGGAAATAGTGTTTCAACTGTGGCCCCTCCATGATCACTTCCCAATCCTGATTTGGCTTTAATGAATTCTAGTCCTGAGAACAGCAGTTCAAAGGCAATCAGGATATTCACTGCCATAGTCCACAAGGAGCTTGAAATTACAATTTTGAAAAACAAGGTCTTCCTTCCCACTCCCCAGTCACTGCCTCCCAAACCTGTCTCTGAGAGACTCCTTGCCTTTTTTATTACATTCTCTCCCAACAGTTTTGTTCACCTATTTCTGGGAAGAGACATTCTGCCATGGACCTTCTCTAAGAGCACTGTGTGAGCCTTTTTCCTTGGAGTCTGACAGGACTGAGGCTCTTCCCTGGAGAAAACAGAGCAGTGGGACCTTGCTCTTTCTTTCCCCCTGCTCCCCATCCCTAAAGGGTTACATTAAGTTGCTTTAGGAGAAGGAAGCAGCTGAACTTCAGGAAAACACCAAGCTCAAACCTAAGAGTTCTCTGCAAGGACTAGCATTAAAACACTAGTGGCCTTTTGCTGTCTAGAAGGCAGAAGCAGTGAGGGCTAGCAGGGAGGAGGGGGTAGGATGGGGAACAGTAGCACAATGTTTTGGATTTCATGGTGCACAAATTAGCTTCCTTACAGCTCCATCACTGGCAAAGAACTAAAAGGAAGGCCAGACACTTAACATCCAACTAAAGTTGCTTGAATTGGCAGATAAGTACCTGCATTAAATAAATCAATATCAAATGTTTGGAGACAGTTGTTTAATAAATTAGAGTTCAGAATATAGAAACATTAGCTAATTATGCTCTTTGTTTGCAGTGTTTTTGTACTTTCATCTGCAAGGTTCAGGTCCAAACCCGCAAAGACACTGGAACACAATTCCCAGCAAAAATTCCTACAAAGTTCAGTAGGATGAGGGTTACCTTTAATGCTTAACATGTCTCTGTTGAAGGACGTGACAGATAAGTGGATCAGGACATGAGAGGTGAGAGTAAGGTTGGGTTTCTTTCTTTTAATTCCCATGGGCCATCCTCTGTGCCACACACAGACCTGTCCCTCTACCTGTCAGGCATGCTGGTAATGCTTATTTCCTGCAGGTTTATGTGTACGTTCTTCTACAAATATGAATAAAACATCTTCAGTTTTATATCTCTTGCACATTATAGTCATTGTGCCTTCAGCTGAAAGTTTTTCTAACAATTTTCAGGGTCTACATGAACAGCAACCACTTAATTCTAAAATTTACTTGATTTTTATATGCTCTTCCCACTTGAATGCTATTTTCCTGTAGTATTTATAGCAGAACAATAATGGAAAGAATAATTTGTTTGCTGGGGTCAGTTATCATTCCCACATAATGCTCAGCTATAGAACAAAGTTCTGAATGCTGAGAGCACCTCTTCCCAATGTTTTGGTCCCCGTTATTCTATCAGGAACAGCCATTATTTTTAGCCCTATTCCTACAGGAAACTTTTAAAGCTGCAGACCTGCACTCCCCTTCTGAACTCACTGGTTTCCCTTTAGAACTTGGTGAATTTATAAAAGCAATACTTTGGCACCATTTTCACTAGAACCAGAAATGCTTGACCATGATGCAGCAGCTCCTGCAGTTGTGTGTCCCAGGCTGCACCTCTGCTGTTGTTCCTTACACAGCTCCCCAGTGCAGAGCCTGCTCCTGTGCCCTCTGTGCCCTTCCCCTGAGCCTGCCCATGTTTCAGCAGCCACTGGGCAGGAGTGAGAGCCCCCCTAACCGGGATGGGTGCTGCTCCATGGCCTAGTTCCGCCCCCTCCCTGCAGCAGGGTAATCCTACCACCCCTTCAGCTCTTGCTGCAAGCTGCCCATAGGCCTCTGCTGATCCTGTTTCTTCTGCTGCCTGCACTCACCTTCTACATTTTCCCTCAACTAAGTCTAATTTATAGGCATAGTTTTATGGAATAGATCTGGAGAAGTGTTTGCTGCAAGTTGAAGGCACAATGCTACAAACAAACTGAACTTGCCCTTTGTACCTGTCCACAGGGGATGGTTTTTTCAGTTGCTCATCAAAAGCCAGAAGTCCTGGTCTTGAACTGGAACACCAGGAAAAAAGACCTGTGTTAGTTCTGATTCTCTAAGACCAAAACCCTGGCCTAAGAATAAATATTGGTACTAAAGCTGTAGGAACATTCCCAGACGTTCTGCACTTCTTACTTCTCTTTCCAGTGTGCCTCATTGCTCGATGCCAGAGCATCAGCTCCTTCCCTGGTGCTGCAGCCCCTCCCCCTGTGCCCAGTGCATCCAGTCCTCAGTGCACAGCCCAGAACCCCAGACCCTGCACCGTGGCCTCAGCTGCTGCTCACCCTGGCCTCGATGGTTTGCTCAGGTCACAGCTGCTCTCAGGCACGGAGCTCTGAGGCAGCCATGCTGTGCAGATGGGTTACTGCACTTCAGGGTTAGTTTAGAAAATAAAAAAAAAGAGCATATATCTTTTTCATTAAGTGTCTAAAATAACCCTATACACAGATTTACTCTATCTGTAGTATGACTTCTGGGAATCTTGTGCTTCATCCCATCAAACAATGGTTTACTTCCTAATGGGAAGTGATGCTTGTTTTCCTTTTTTTGTCCTGTCAAATGTTGGTTGCCAAGTTTCTGTCCAAATGTTCAGAAGATAAACTGTTTAAGGCACTACCTAAACTGAAGGCATTTCAGCCTAAAAGGGGTGTGTTGGTCATGAGAGAAACACCAAAAAGTTGCTCTTCATGCAATCAGGATGTCTTTGCATCTGTGACACCCCTCCTAAAAAGCTAACAGAGAAGTACAAAAAATAAAACCAATCAAAATAAAAATTAATATTCATCATCTTGCATATTAGAAAACTTTAGCAGAAAAAAATAATATACCAAGTGCAATACTTGGTGTCAGGATACATTTGCCTCCCATCCTTTCTCTAGAACAAACACTTTTTCCAGCATTTCCTCCACCCCTCAAATACCAGAGGAATTTGGCAGTGTAACCTTGCAGGGAATCCAAGACTCCTGGACAAACAAGATGGTCAAGACCACAGCATTTGGGGGTTTCAAGGAAAAAGGTGCAAGATAAAAATGGCTAAAAGACATTGCAAATTTACAGGAATATTTCTATATAAAATCTGATATATTTTACTGTACAATCTCAAATAATGAATCCAGCCAATTGTCTGAAAAATTACTTAAACTCAACTGTTCAGTCTCCTCAGTACAAGCGGCTGGAGCAACTAGAAAGCAAAATATCACATGATTACTTTCAGAAGTGGACAAACCTATCTCAGAAAACACAGCTGTGCACTTTTCTATGCAAAGAATAATCCTTTTTCTTTTCCAATAGCAAACTCACAGTTCAAAATATGTCATAAAGCTTCTAGTAGTGCTATTTTGGTCTCAAGAGCATAAAAACTTTAATGCCAGCCAAGCTTTTACCAGATTGTTATGGCCTTGAAAAGAATATTCTCACTTTCTTGCATCTTTTAGTAATTGCTGGACACAGAATAGGAAAATTTCTTCCCAAGTGCAGAGTAGGTATCTCTTTTTTCATTACCAGTGATAACAGTCAGTAGATACCATGTGGAAAACCATTATGTCCCTACACCTTGTTTACTATTATATATTTAATATAAATTCCTATTATTTATATTCCTATTTTTATTGTTTTCATACTCTTTATTTCTTTGTAACTACAGAAGCAGCATTACTTTCTATGCTATGATGTGTAGCATTACAGCCTCCTCAGAACAGGAAGGCTCCACAATGATGCTGACGGCACTTAAATGTAATTCTCTCCCTTTGATTTCTAAACTGGCTTTTTTTTTGCCTGTATGGTTGATTGCCTGTCTTATATGGTACAAACCAGTCATGCCACAAGAAATTTTTGAGACTGACAGTACCTACTGATACACACCTTTGCCAACTGTTGCTGGTGATAAGCCTTCTAGGAAATTACTTTTCCTCTTCACAGTACTGATTTTATTTCCCAGATACCTCAAACAAAGTAGCAGGCACTCAGAGGAAAGGATCAAACAAACCCCTGCAAAATTAGCACAAACAGTTGTGCTACATTGGATGTGCATGAAACAGCTATATAACATGCACATTCATGCTTTCAGATTGCACACAACCTACAGTTTCATCATGCAATAACAAGCATTTTAATAAGTTTCAGAAATTGAGACAGATGCCAGGCTATAGGAACATCTATGCTCAAAATTTGACAGGGTTCTTGTCTGCTCAGCTCTGGAAATGCAGGTTCTTCCACTTCCTTCCAGCTGCCTAGCTGTGCACCTGCCCCACCTGTGTCTAGTCCGGGGTGTGTCAATGCAGTCTTTTTGCTCCCCAGTAAGAGTAAAATTTGTATGAATGAGATTTTCTGGTTTAGTTACTTCACACATTATGGCAAGAAACATTTTGCCTAAATTTTCCCTGCTCAGTCTGTGTAGACAACCACAGCGCCAGCAGACTGGAGTAGAAGAATGGGACACTGACAATAAACTTCCCTCTGCAGGTGCTGCACTGGAAGCAGAGGCTGCTCCTCACGTGTCACAGGCCAGGCCGTGCCGGTGTCTCCTTGTTGGGGGCCAGTGTGGGCAAAAGCATTTCAGGTCCTCCACTCTGCATGTAGCTGGGAAATCTTCAGGGAAAGAATGCTGCTCTGCCCAAGCTTTCACAACGGCCAATAAGTTAAAAAAAAACCCAAAACCAAAAACCAACAAAACCCACAGTATTTTAAACCAAAAAAAACCCCAAAATATTTTTAGTTTGTTGAAACCAATGAATTCTTGCCACTGTAAAAGCAGTGTGTGATGCTTTAAATCTAGGATGCTGCAAGTTATGATATTCACAGAGTTTGGGCAAACATTGCTATCACCTCCTTGGCCATACTCTACAATGGTGGAAGTAACATCACAGAATCACAGAATCAGCTGAGTTGGAAGGGACCCACAAGGATCTGAGTCCAACTCCTGGCCCTGCACAGAATCATCCCCAAGAGTCACACCAGTGTCCAAGGGCAGTGTCTAAACCCATCTTGAGCTCTGTCAGGCTTGGTGCTGTGACCACTTCCCTGGGGAGCTGTTCCAGTGCCCAAACAGCCTCTGGGTGAAGAACCTTTTCCTGATATCCAACCTAAACCTCCCCTGACACAGCTTTAGGCCATTCCCTTGGGTCCTGTCATTGTCACCACAGGGAAAAGATCAGGGTCTGTCCCTCCTCTTCCCCTCACAGGCAGCCGTAACTGCAGTGAGGTTTCCCTCAGTCTCCTCCAGGCTGAACAGACCAAGTGACCTCAGCTGCTCCTCACACAGCTTCCCCTCAAGGCTCTTCCCCATCTTTGTTGCCCTCCTTTGGACACTCTCTAATAGTTTAATTATCTTTCTTATGTTGTGGTGGCCAAACCTATCCAAGCAAATGTAAACATATTCACATGACAAATTCAACTGGGAAAAAAATAGTCAAAGAATAAGGTGTTTCAGTTCAAACTAAATCTTTATTCATATGGAAAATACTACTTTTCTTTTTGCAAATGATGCTAATAAATAAAAATACTCAGAAAGGACTTTGCTCAGAGCTAAGTGACTAGTAACAGCCACACAAAGCTTTTAATTCCCGTTAAAACCACGCCAACAATCATGCAGATTGGCTACGAGAAAGCAATATAAACTATTTTATTTTGTGCAATCTTATCATACCATCTTAATGCTACCTTCTTCTAAAACATTTCACACAGATTGAAATGCAATTTCAAAACAAATATTAAGGACATATTCTACACTTATTCCACATATGGAGCTGTGTATAGCTTAAGCTCATAACATTTAATGTAGTTAAGCATCTAACAAATGCTAAAAGATGAAAGGACCCCATTCTAAAAATTCAGACACATTTATAAACATGAGAGAAGGAAAGCTCACACCAGTGAGTTCTCAACAGACAAATACATTATTAAAGCATAACAATAAATTATATTAAATTTAATAATGTTGATCCTTAAAATGGTTATTTCTGAGGAAATATCACTTAAAAAGCACACCAAAACTTTCATCACTAGGAATGAAATTGGAATTTTACATATCTCAATTTCCCACTTTTCTTTTATAATAGGCTTCATATTTGTGAGCATATTCTTTATCATATATCTAAAAACAAATTGAAAAAGGTTGCAGTTAAGCTGTGCATCAAACACATCATCAAGGTGAGAAACAGGCACTTGACAGTATAATGTGCAAGGCAAAACCCTTACTAGTCACAGTATAAATAGTTTCTTCAGGAGTGAAATTAAAAGTTCTCAGTCCATCTTTGAGAATATTAAGGGCTGCTAACAAATCTTTTTCTGTTCTTTCAGATCAGCACTAACAACCAAATTAAATACTAGCTCATCCCTTAGAGGGTATTCCATAAACTATAAAATGCAGCATACTATACCCAAGAATACTAATTCTTTCCTATAATTAACCTCAGCATACATATTTGCCCAAGGCAAAAATAGAGTTTACTCATAGACTAAACAATGCAATATAAATGCTAACCTTTTCTCCCCTATGAATACTTTTTAATATCTAATGCAAATTTTACAAGTATATTTGCCAGTTTTAAGATTCTGTTTTGTAGCACAAAACATCACCGTTCTTTTTGGTAAACCTCAGAACAATGTCTTTTAGCATCCTATCAGTATTAGGAAAAAAAACCCCCAAACTACTAAAACCATTTTGCTACAGTTTCCCTCCAGGCACATCTCAGCAGGAATCTCCAAAAAATAGCTATGCAGGAACTGCAAGCCAGAAAACTACACATGAATTGGAGGAGAAGAAAGAGAGCTAAGGGAGGAGTAATGTGGCAGTAACAGAAACAAGCTTAGAAAAAAATTGCATGCATCCCTTTTCATCAGCACAAGCTTCTTGCAAAAATATGTTTACAAGACATCTGTTATATAAAGGTCTATACTTTCTTGTAAAAATGCTGATTTTCTCTGACATGCTAGCTTCATCTTCCGATTGCACTGGCCATTTTGCTAGACAGTCAAGTTTCAATTCTGTTACACCAGTTTAACAATCAGGAGAGAAAATTCCTACTCTTAATTTCTTATGAAACTTTTGGTTTGATTTTTATTCATGAATGTTAAAATAATCTTTGTGTGGGTCATATAAACAAAACAGAAATTTACTTTGGATCTGACATCAGCTGCACCACTAGTGAGAGACAATATGCTAAAAAGAGGCACTTTTATTAGTCATATATACATTTCAAATCTCAAGTTTAACATTTCACTTTCTTTTACCAAAAACTCAAAGTATCAGTAGCTAATAAGATGGAACTTTTCAACAAAAATGTTGTGTGCATGCACATACTTGCAATGGCTCAGTTACTCAGCTACCCTGAAAATGTTGGAGTATAATTTGATCATTGCTTATGGAGTGGGAGGGAAGGAAGGAAGGAAGGAAGGAAGGAAGGAAGGAAGGAAGGAAGGAAGGAAGGAAGGAAGGAAGGAAGGAAGGAAGGAAGGAAGGAAGGAAGGAAGGAAGGAAGGAAGGAAGGAAGGAAGGAAGGAAGGAAGGAAGGAAGGAAGGAAGGAAGGAAGGAAGGAAGGAAGGAAGGAAGGAAGGAAGGAAGGAAGGAAGGAAGGAAGGAAGGAAGGAAGGAAGGAAGGAAGGAAGGAAGGAAGGAAGGAAGGAAGGAAGGAAGGAAGGAAGGAAGGAAGGAAG
Organism: Ammospiza nelsoni; assembly: GCF_027579445.1. Classification (NCBI taxonomy): domain Eukaryota; kingdom Metazoa; phylum Chordata; class Aves; order Passeriformes; family Passerellidae; genus Ammospiza; species Ammospiza nelsoni. Next base: position 84,945,610 of record NC_080635.1, read on the forward strand.
GAAGGAAGGAAGGAAGGAAGGAAGGAAGGAAGGAAGGAAGGAAGGAAGGAAGGAAGGAAGGAAGGAAGGAAGGAAGGAAGGAAGGAAGGAAGGAAGGAAGGAAGGAAGGAAGGAAGGAAGGAAGGAAGGAAGGAAGGAAGGAAGGAAGGAAGGAAGGAAGGAAGTGTCGGAAGGAAGGAAGTGTCGGAAGGAAGGAAGGAAGTGTCGGAAGGAAGGAAGGAAGTGTCGGAAGGAAGGAAGGAAGTGTCGGAAGGAAGGAAGTGTCGGAAGGAAGGAAGTGTCGGAAGGAAGGAAGGAAGGAAGGAAGGAAGGAAGGAAGGAAGGAAGGAAGGAAGGAAGGAAGGAAGGAAGGAAGGAAGGAAGGAAGGAAGGAAGGAAGGAAGGAAGGAAGGAAGGAAGGAAGGAAGGAAGGAAGGAAGGAAGGAAGGAAGGAAGGAAGGAAGGAAGGAAGGAAGGACAAAGCCAAAACCAAAAAGGTTGTTTGTAAAACAAGGATCAGCTATTGTAAAAAAATGCAAACATATGCCTTTCCATAAGAAGCAACTTATTCCTACATCCAGATTCAATATTCCTCCAGAATGCTGACATCATCTTACAGTTTACTCAATCCTGTTTTCCAAATTTTCAGTAACTTCTATTTTTGGCATAACACGCATCTTACAAACTGAGAAACTTAGCTTTGTCAAAAGAAGTTCAATATTAAAAAAAAAGCAACCAACCAAAAAAAAAAAAAAACCAAAACAAAAAACAACAACCAAAAAAGCAGGGAAAAAGTCGAAAACACAAAAAACACCCCAACTCTGGAAGACCCTGACTGTTGGTGACAATCCTGTAATGGAAGGAATTACATCAGAACAGTATTTTCCCATGTCACACAGAGTACAGCACAATGTGACACTAAGCATCTTGTATGCACAAGCTGAAGCATAAGCTGAGGCTGAAGATTTGGAAAACAGTACTAAGTACAAGCCCTCTCCCTGCAAGCCACAGATTGGTATTCTTAGTTTAAAAGGGACAGCATCAAAACTAAAATTTTGAATGGCCCTCAAATACCAGAAGCAGGACCTCAAGCTAGTGGCAGTTCCTTCATAAGGCAGTCAAATTTACAACCAGTGTATACATTCACTAAGGAATTACATTTTTTTGGTAAAACCAACAATCTGACACACTGCAAAGTCTGAATGTGAAATATAGGCACAAAATAGATTCTCTACTTTTTTTCAGTGTGGAAAACATAGCTATTAACAATGCAATAAGAAAATTTACTATCAGGTGAGCAAAAAATTTGTAACAATCTGAATAAAACAAATTACTGTATAAAGGTGCAATATTGAGCAGATTTGATTTTGGTTTAAACATGTGAATAAATCATGGAACTGTTCTCTTCTTGTGTATAAAGTATTTCACCAGTATTACCAGTATCATTCTAGTTCTTCCCAGTTGTCAGTAAGGTTACCTTTGCTTTGACGTCTAATACTAACCAGCTTTCCAGCTGATTTGATACTCCACCTGGAGCTGTTTCCTGAGCTGGCCAGGTTTGTGTATTTTGTGGAGCCTTTGGTTTCATCTTCCCAGCCTGACCAGGCTGAATAGTCACTTAAAGGAGTTGCTGCATCACTGGTAGAGTCAGAAGTGGTAATCTGTGGTGGTTCCCATCCCTCAATTTCATCTGGTTTCCTGGATGGAACATTCTGCTTTATCACCAAACTGTCCCAAAAACCTGGCTTCTTTTCAGACTTCATCTCTTCCTTTAGTTTTAGGTTTGTTCTAGAAAATAACAATGATGTCGTGATTAATTAAAAAAATACATTTAAGAATGTATGTAGTAGTTATTAATAAACATTCAATTAAATTATGTTTTACAGTAAGGAGTGCTAATAATTGTCAGCCTGTGGCAGCACATCCATAGCTGTCAGCTTCAGGTAAAACACCCTCACATACACATAAACCTAAACACAGCTGAATCCTGCAGTGATAAATCAGAAGAGGACTGAGTATGGTCATTTTCTATTACAAGAGAATTGACACACCACCATCTCCCCCCCATTCCTGTGGGGTGAACTCCACAGAGCTGCCTTTGGAAATGTATGAAAGATTTTAGGATGCATTTGAACAATTTAGGACTTTAACAAAAAAACAACAAAAAACAAAACCAAATTTTAAAGAACCTAGGACTACAATAGTAGAAAGAATTTGAAAATGTTCTAACACCAGCTTTAACACTCACCATGTTACTCAGTTTCATATACCTGCTATCACCTTACCAGGTAAACCTTATACCTCAAAATAGTTGATGTACACAGTATTAGGCCTTGAAAGATACCAAGCTTTTTTATTAATACTTTCATAAAAATCCACACAATAATGTGATAACAGCTGTTTTGTATTTCTGGTAAGATCTCTCAAAACGCCCCTCCCAAACCCAAAAAATAACTGGAACTTCTCTCTCAGACATTGGAAAGGCTAGTCATATTATTACTTTTCTTATCCCCTTAAGAATCTTCAACCTGAGTAATTCTGCAGTGTGAAATATTTGAATTACAGAACGTCAAATATTTATGCATAACTTTATATGCAGGATTATGTATATAATCAAATAATGGGCCACAAGGAAAGACTGAACACCAGGGATGAAAGACAACCTTAACGGTTCAATGAGCTAAAAAGCAAATTGAAAACATTATCTGTAGTAGCATGTCAATTCCTTAGCCACAACTAAACTCACCATTGAATCTCTTTTAAACATTTCTATTAAAAAAGCTTTGTTCCATTAATGAAAGCTTAGTTCTATCATATTTAAACAGAAGCAACTTAACCAATACCTTTAAAAATCACTTTTCCTTTACTGGATTTTGAATTTATGATTCCTCAGAAATTTCATTTTGCTAAAACCAGCCACAGACTCCAAACACTCCTGTATTTTGTAAACAGCACACTTGAAAGTTGCATGTGTCTTTAAAAGTGGAGTAAAAATCATGGTGTATAATTAAAGAATAATATCCTGAACTTAAAAAACAGGCAGTAATACCAAAATAGCTTTCTACATTGGTGGTAACTCTGTTATCATACTCCTGCTGTCTTCACCGTATTACTTGGTTCTTACATTCAGCATCAATTGCAAAGCATTATTACAGTAGCCTAACATCTTAATAACACCCATAAGATGGCTCATGGATTAGTGGCTGGCAACTTTTGGGAAGTTTTATGGAAGAGGCTCAAATGGAAATAAAATTTATGGATTTATATTCTAAATTGTTTGTTTATACACATACACTCCCTATATGTGGATATGTGGTGTTGCATCCTGAAACACATTTATTTCAAAGTTAACTCGAGACAAAGCCTACTACACCGAATCAGCCATTTTGATACAAGCTTATCAAAGCTAATATTTGGCAGGAACAGATCTACTGCTATGTGGTATATTTGGTTTGTAACCAAGGCTGTGAGGCAGCCCGTGCACGGGAAGCCTACACACACTTGTAACAGGAAGATGGTCTGTCCTGGAAATGTGTTCTGTCCAGGGAGCTGCCCTCACCACACCAGCACACAACTGTGCCAAAACACAGCTCAGTGCCAACAGGTAAGACTTCCAGATCCTAGTACAGCTACTCCACTTAACCTTTCTAGGTGGAGTAAGACATCAAAAGAGAGAGTAAGGCATGTAAAAAAGGGAATTCATAAACTCAACCATAATTAATCCCTAAGAGGATAGTGAAAGTGTGAGAATGACCCTTTACTACTTTTCTACAGTAAGAAAATTATTATGCAGCTAAATTCCTTTTTCTTCCCTGACAAGCCTAAAAATGTTTAAAATATCATCTGTCCTTTCCTAATACAGCGTGCCTTATTCATTGTAAGCTCAATGTATATATAGCTTTGCCCAAAAAACTTCCTGTGTCAATTTGACTTCCAGCAGTTGGGCACTGCTGTTCCTCAGCATCCAGCTCCATTAATTTGCACAGCTATTTTCTGTGTTTTAATAGTATTTCAATACCAGATAGACTATTTCAATAGCAGATAGACTGTAAATGGCTTTACTCACCCTTTGGATTTTGGAGACTTGCATCCTGCTAGCAATTGCTGTTCGTCGTCTTTATTGAACATAGAGGTCACCTCCTTCCAGCCCCGGAAACTTGCACCTTGAACCTACAGAGAGCAGCAAATCCCCATCAGTGTGGGTGAGAGACTGGCAGGCACAGAGAGGGCTGTGGCTGTGGCCCCTGCACGTGGGGTCACTGGAGCTGCAGGGGATGGCCATGCCTGGGAACAGAGCTGGTCTGGTGACTGCAGCAAGAGCTCTCCCTTGCTGAGCAAACAATACCAATCCTCTGTGGTTTTGGGATGCCATCAAGTACAGCTGGGCTCCATTTAAATGTATCACAGTAAGAGGAGAATCTAGGCAGGTTTAAAGACAGTCTAAAGGGCTCCAGTAGACAAGAAATGAAACAGTCAGGTCTAGAAAGAGTTGACAGACAGGACAGCCTCATACATTATGAAACTCTTTGGATTTAACCTGCTTTACACACATTGTCCCTCTCTGTGATCTTCAAACTACAACTCCCTGCCCTGCAAGCAAGAAGGGTAAGAGCATTGGCTCACCAGTGCCATGTGCACTACAGTGTGTTCTCTAAATTTACTGTGACCATTGAGCATACAGCATAAATTGCTTTTAAAACTTTATTAAAAGTTTGATTCTCCCTCCATCAAGGTGAATAACTAGGTATGGATTATTTTTACTTTGATAGCACGCTCACAAAAACACACACTGAGTGCCAAGCACAGAATATGAAAGTTGCTGCTCTTCTTCACAGGATCCAGTAAGAACAGCAGAGACAGTCTGTCAGTGTTACTTGACTATATTAAAAAATATGATACCTTATGAAGTATAATAATCAAAACAAAACCACAGTTGTCAATACAAGCAGTAGGTTTTAGCAAGTAGTAATAGAACAAGGGGAAATGGCCTTAAGATGAGGGAGGGTAGGTTTAGATTAAACATTAGGAAGAAATTCTTTACTTTGAGGGTGGTGAGGCACTGGAACAGGTTGCCCAGAGAAGCTGTGGATGCCTCATCCCTGTAATTGTCAAGGCCAGGTTGGATGGGGCTTTGAGCAATCATGTCTAGTGGAAAGTGTCCCTGCCCATGGCCAGAGGTTTGGAACTAGATGATCTTTAAGGTCTCACCCAACCCAAACCATTCCATGACTCCATCATCTGTTATCTTACTAAAATTCTATTACTTCAGGCCTTTTGGGGAAGGAACCTTTGCCACCAAAGGCAAAAACACAGCTACAAGCTGCACTTAAAAACTCTTTTCCCCTTTAAACTGGATGATGCAATTCATAGATAAGCTGCCTTCTTTCAAAAATGATGCTGCATCAAGTGATTTCCATCTAATAAATTTCCTGATTATGAAAAAATAGAACCTTGTTACTAGTTTTCAGATAGCAATTTAGGACACAGAAGAGGCTTCATTTAAATTATATGTACTTTTAAAGAACAACACTGATTAAATGCTTGGAGACAAGCATTTATATACATTTATATCCAATGTAAAAAGGAAATACCTGTACATACACCTTCTTTAATCTAGAACATCGTACATACTTTGCCAATGCAATCCCAACCTTTGCTGCACTGTCTGGATACCCAAGCAATCCCCCTCCAAAAAAAAAAAAAAAACAAAAACAAAAATGAAAACCCCCAAACAAAAATACCCCGGAAGCTTTCTACACTTTTTAACTTTAGAATTTTTTAAAATTTAATTTCATTTTTCTAATTCTGACATATATCTTTAAGAACAATAATGAGAAAATTTCTATGCATAGATCTTTGGATAAACTTTTACAAGCTCTGCACTCCTCCTATCTGTATGTAAATCTTTGTCTATGTACACATTGTACCATTCCTTCCATATTTTCATGTCCATGGTAGTTGGTAGGTACATACAAGGCCAATACCCAGACTGTCACTGATTTATTCCTTCTCTCAACTGGTCCTTAGGAGAAATGCACACTAAACATTTAAGATACACCTCCACTACTTATTTGGGGTTTCCAAAGGAAACACTCTCAGGATAATCTGCTTAAGAACACCTATGTCCAAGTAAACCACATTTTGCCAATATGTGATACAACTCACTACACAAAGCCTACTACATATCAAACAGACTAAGCTGAAAGAAACCAGGAATTGCCAAGAGTGAAACCAGACCCTCTGCCTACCATGCCTGAGCCTCCTCTTCTGCACCTGCCTGCACCAGCACCGACCTGCTGCAGCACCTTTGCACTGCACGGACCAGGAGCGAACAGCTCACTCCTGACTGTCAGTGGCAGCACACTCCTGAACGGAAACCTTAGTGGAGGCGGTGGTCAAATACAAATTTCACACTTCCAGAAGCTTTTTTGTAACTACTGAACTGTTTTTAAGGCAACAATCTTGTTTTTTGACTCCTGCTGTCATATAGCTGACACATAATAACAAAATTCCTCAGAACAGCCTGCTGCATTTCCATGTTTCTTTTCAGAGCTCTTTAAACACTTTTAACCAACTGACGACTGCAGCTGGAACAGTTACAACTCTGTCAGCTGGTGGGTACAGCTCCTCAGGAAGGAGATCTTGGAGTCACCCCTTCCCTCTAACCATCAGTTTGACATGCAGCAGCCATATAGCAAAAAAGGGCAGGGAACCATCACAATAAAAATTAGACCAATTCAGACAGGAGATCCATATATGAATACCCCCTGTTTAAAGGGGTGCAGCCTCTAATACCTCAAGACAATGATCTTGGTGTTAGGGGAAGAGGCCCTGCACACCAGCCATGTTATGCTCTCCCTGAACACCATCTCCTTTTGCTGCAGTCACAGATTGCCAGAACGTAAATCAGTTGGGAATCACTTACAACCTCACAGAGCCCCTGGAGAAAGACCCATATCCCAGGACAATTTAGCTTCCCTGCAATGGATGTCCAAGGAAGGTCAGTAAGTAAAGACAACACTTCAGTAAGCTGACTCCTCACCACACTGGAGACTTGTTTTATGTAAAACTATTAAAGTTATGCAAAGTATGAAAACACAGGACTGAGATGGGCTTAAAGCATCAATCCATTGGCAGAAGCTCAGTACTTAATTTTTATGATGTAACTCTCTACACAAAAGTACTACTCCTAAAATTTCCTAGGAGGTTTATAAATGTAACTGACCTGATTATATTCTCAAATCTTTAAACTACTTTTCCATTGGAAAACAAAATAACTCAACATTCAGAATTCACAGAAATTCCATCCTTTACAGCTGGAAAGGACCTCTGGAGACCATCTAGTCCTACCCCACTGCTCAAAGCAGGGTCACCCTCAGCAGTCTGCTGAGGATCATGGACAGCCAGGTGTTGAGTATCTCCACAGCTGGAGAATCCACAACCTCCCCAGAAACCTGTTCCTTGGCTTGAACATCCTCATGGTGAAAACATTTTTTCTTATTTTTATATTATATTTTTTCTATTTCAGTTTGTGCCCATTGCCTCTTGCCCATTCACTGAGCACCCTGAGAACAGCCAGGCTCCATCCTCTTCACACTCTCTGCTGCTGGTGTACAAGCACAAAAACCTTTCTTGTTGCTCACCAGATTAAATCCCCTCTAGTGGGTTTAATCCTTCCTGACCCCATCCCTGCATACTCAAAGAGGGTATCTATATTCCCCTCAAGTCACTTGACCTTGCTTCCACCCCTAGAATGCCTCCTTTAATGTTTGAGGTTTTTCAGGGATATCACATTCATGCCTCCTGCCACCTTTGCTTCTTTCTCTGCCTGATGGGTTGGGTTTGAACTTTGAGTAGGTGATCTTTGAAAATCAAAGCTGACTGATAGAACCAGGCATACAATCTAAGTTTAAAAAAATCAGTGAAATGGTCATGGGGCAGCCAAAAAAATAGGGGACCTTTATTAAGGAAGAGAGCATTATTGCTGATTACAACTGAACTTGAACATCAGATGTTAGAATTAGAGGACCATGTTGGATGCTGCAGTCTACTATTTGTCAAAAATATCAATGAGAAACAAAGCAGGAACTTCTCAAGAAGCCATTTCAGTATTCCCTGAAGTAGAAATACAGGTTGGTCTCATAGCAGTTTGACTATGACAGCAATTAATAAATTAATAAATTTTCTCCTGTATCTTCCACTTTAGGCTGGGAAAACCTGTGCAACAATGTCCTGTTCAATCACCTAAAAGAATCAGTAAAAAGTGAAATTAAACATACATATTAGTCCATCAACTGGCAAACTATTGAAAAGCCATCATGGTTTGTTCCAACTGGTATCTCAAGAGCTCAAGACCAGAGCACAGATTCTTTTCCTTTAACTCCTTCTAGCTTATGAAGCACTTTTTTTTCCACCATGAGAGAGCTGCCATCTAATTAGTGTATCTTCTGAAAGTGGGAGTACAAGCAGTCCCTCGTAGAACATCATGCAAAGGATGTGGTCTATGTCCCTGGTCAAGCTGTCTGCTGTTTCTCCTGCTCCCTCCTCTTCCCTCTGCTTTGCCAGTGCCTCAGGATCAGTGCCCATCTGTCAGACAGATCCCCAGAGAGAGGGGATCACAGAGGCAGACCTGCTTTATCAGATCTGATTTATCTGATAAAGGGCCAGCCCAGGCCATTGCCTGCTCCCTGATATTGCTTTCCTTATGCTATGGTTTTGTACCTGTGTGATGCTGTGGAAAACTGCTTCAATTGCTTAAGCCAGCAGAAATTTAACTCCCTCATTTATTGCATTCTTTTAGTTTAGTGCTATGAATTAATTAATTAAAGATAAAGCACATGGAATTTAGGGGCAACAGCACCTTTTTTGTACCAGCAACTATTGTAACATCTGAAGCACTCTCTGAAAATTGCAGTCATCTATCAGCTTTCTTCCATAATCACAGCTTTGTACATACATTATAGTTCTCCCCAAACCCCTAAGCTCCACTCTAATCTCAGCCTTCATAGTAAGACTTCAGCTGTTACCTGTATTGATTCAAGTGAATTAACTTTATACAAATTGCATACATTGACTGCACTTTTTCTTTAGATAAAACAGGGAACAAATGTCTACTGATAGTTAACTTTATAAAATGCCCCACAATGAGTCAGGACCCCTTAAATTGATAGGTCTCCTACAAAATTGATAGCTAATATTACCAAAAATTACTTTAAGGACACCATTTTTCACCACATCAACAAACTCTGATGTTTACATGACAATCTTCCCATGATAGATAAACAGGCAAAGACAATAGGTAATAATAGGTAAACAGGAAAATGAATAATCAAAGAGTCTACTGAGAAACAGTAAAGCATCACTAGGAAGATTTTCAGTTAATTTTACTGTCAAAAGTGAACAGTTGATAATTAGAGCTCTGCTAGAGGGCAAGAAGGTTCATGAAATATTAGGGTAAAAGGCAACAAATGAGGAATACTAACAGCTGGGTATAAACTAAAGTAGTTCAGTATAAAAAGCAAATTTCAAAAGTTTATTGCATCCAAAAAAAGTATGCAGATAGAGTTGGATGTATGCTAAACAGGAAGATTATGTAAATTTAACTGAAAACAGGTAAACTTGTGCATCAGATCAATATGGTTAATACAGGCAAACTTCTTATAATGGGAGAGATAAAAAAGCATAGAACTCAATCAAGTCAAAGAATAATAATGAGCTGTGGATCACAGAGTTAGAGGTACAAGACAAGCAGTTCACAAAGCAAGAGATTCAACTATGATTGAATTTACCCTGACTGCATTAGGAGTGGGTACTGGTACTTTCAGAATATTCCTGTTAGACTCTTCTACTTCCAGACTGCCAGGCCAGCAGGGCTCTGGAGCACAGAAATCACTCTCTGAGGGCTAGAGCAAGCCACATGACAGAGTCTTAGTAAGCAAAATTAGCAATTACAGGGCATTCTTGCTGTACACCTGCAGTGAGAACCAGCACTTTCAATACCATTGTGTAGTTAAGCAGCTAATCCCTTAAAAGGCACTGCTCAGCATGTATGAAATGAGATTTCCAGAAATTTGTATTTGGACCATGTTTCAGCAGACCTTCACAAGTATTTTCACAGAGGATTGACAACTGGTGAATCAAAATTCTCCAGTTAAGTAAGAGGCACTTCACAAAACACTTGCAGAATTTTTTAATAAATATAAACAAAATTAATGGATTTTCCTCTTGACCTTGACTGAGAAGAAATAATTGTTTGTTCCACAGTTTCCCTCACTCCTCCCCTAAAAAAAATAAAGCTAAAATAAAAAGCTAGAGATATAATTTTCTATATAAGTATCCTACAGATCAATAAAGTTACAACTAAGTGTTAAACAATTATAAAAACACCAATCAGCTTTAACTAAAGAAGCATTGTTCCCACATGACAGGAAACCTCTTCAAAACTAGCAAGAAGACAGATAACCAAAATTTAAAAACTCCCCTCCATATTTGTTTTACAGATATATTAAAGCATTGGTGGTGATGGGGATTTTCTCAAGTCAGCCAGCTTCTGACGTGCAGACCAAAGGTTCTTGCTGTGTACCAGCACCCTTGAATCCTTCTCAGCAAGGCTGTTCTCAGTCCATTCCCCACCCATCCTGTACTTGTGTTTGGGACTGCCACGACCCAGCTGCAGGATCAGTCACTTTGCCTTGTTGAACTTTATGAAGTTCACACAGGCCCACATCTGTCCAGCCAAGGTCCCTCTGGATGGCATCCCTTCTCTCCAGCTTGCTGACAGCATCACACGATTTGGTGCCATCCACCAGCTTGCAGAGGGTGCACTCAATGCCACTGTCCCTGTCCCCAGCAATGATGGTGCCAGGTCTTGTCCCAACCTCGATCCCTCAGGAATGTCACTTGTCACTGGCTTCCACTTGGACATCAATCCACTGGCCGTAATTCTTTGCATGTGACCATACAGCCAATTTCTTATCTACTGGATGATCCATCTGTCAAATCCATGTCTCTCCAGTTTAAAGATAATGAGATTGTGCAAATTCTTTGCACAAGTCCACACAGATGACATCAGTCACTCCTCCCTCGTTCACCAGTGCTGTAACACTGTTGTAGAAGGTCATCAAATTTAAAGGCATGATTTGCCCTTCATGAAGCCATGTTGGCTGTCACCAATTCCCTCCTTATTTTTCATTAGCCTTAGTAGAGTTTCCAAGAGGATTGGCTTCATGACCATGCCTGGCACAGAGATGAAACTGAATGGTCTGCAGTTCCCTGGTCCTCTTTTCCTTTTTTGGAAATGGAGGTCATGTTTTCCATTTTCCAGTCAGTGGGAACTCCATCAGATTGCCATACCTTGTCAAGTATGCTGGATAGTGGCTCAGCCACTTCTCCACCAGCTCCCTCAGGACCTACAAATGTATCTCATCAGGTTCCATGGCTTTGCGTGAATTAAGGTTCTTGATCTATTTCATTTCTCAAAACATTGTCTCTTCAAAATCTGGCCTAAAAACAACTGCAGATGAAGTTTCTACTATACTTTTAATTCAGAAGCTGAGCACGGCAGTGAGACCCCCAAAGATTGAGTTTCTCAGAGGCCAAATCATAGAATCATTTAGGTTGGAAAAGACTTCTGAGATCATCAAGTCCAACCTGTGAGTGAACATCAGGTGGTCAACCAGACCGTGGCACTGAGTGCCACATCCAGTCATTCCTCAAACACCTCCAGGAGTGGTGACTCCACGACCTCTCTCTCCCATTTCAATGCTAACCATGCATCCAGTGAAGAAATTCCTCTTGATGTGCAACCCTCCCCTCCCCAATGCAGCTTGAGGCCATTTCCTCCTGTCCTGTTGCTGGCTAATTGGGGGAAGATGCTGACTCCCACCTGCCCACAACTTCCACTCAAGTAGTTGTAAAGGTCTCCCCTGAGCCTCCTTTTGTCCAAGCTAAACACTCCCAGCTCCCTCAGTTACTCCTCAGAGGACTTACTCTCTAATTCACATGTCCAGGCAGAGTGTGAACACAGGTTCCAGATTTCTGCATTTTGCAGAGCACCACTGGAGCCCTCATGGTTCCTCACTTTGAGATGTCACAAGGTTTTTTAACCACCTGTACCTGCCTTTCAAGAGAGCTGTGATGCGAGAACTAGAAAAGTTCAGCACTGCAATCAGCCTGTCCTCAGTGCTCAGTGGGCAGCTTCCTGCAAGAGCAGGATCTAAGAACATTTTCCAAGCTCCACCTGCAGCCTTTAGGACTAGCTCCCAATTTTAGACCTCCAAACCTAGGTCAAAGGCTTTGCTCTGCAAATGGGCATCAACACTCTTAAAACTCAGGCTTTAAGAGACCAGTAAGGCTGTTTCCCCAAGGAGCACACACTATTCATCCACTACCTTCTTCTTCAAGAATTCTGCTGCTCATCACCACATTGTTTCAATGTGGAGACTACTTTATTCATGGCATGTGTATACTGGAGAGGTCACACATGCAATTCATCAGCCTTTTATTAACATATTAAAATTTAGAACTTCTGGAATATCACTGTACTGACACTGGTCTAAGACAACAGAACAACCAAATAAAATAGAAAATTGCTTTTACAAAGAGGAGATGGGAAGGATAAGAAGCTTTCTTGAGAATACATTTTTAAGACAAGAGAGTTTTCCTTTAAAAGACAAAAATACTGCAGTGGTTTATCGAGTGACATTTCTGGTTTTTTAAGTCAGAACACACACCCAGTAAGTCTTCCTGAATGACTAAGAAAGGGGCAAAAAAGTTTCAATAGAAAATAGATTCTTTTTAAGATTCTCTCCCTAAACATTTATCATTTGGTATAAAATATATGGTAATTTATGTTTTCATAAAAAAGAATATACTTCTTCAAAAGATTAGAAAAAGGTGTAGTACAATCTGACTTCTATTTTCAAGGAAAATCATGCTGCATCTGAAGCAGAACAAAAAGAAGCAACAGACACAGATGTTCAGTTTATACATATTAATGTAAAGTATCCTCTTACACTAATGAAATGTATTTTAAAACACTTTTCTTTATACCTATGGAATTTCAAAACAAGCTCTAGCTTATCATAATAACTTCCACATCTTTCATCTTCTACTAATGTATTTTAAGAACATTAAAGAAGATTCTTGGACACATATCAAGGTAAAAAAATTTAACTTGCATGCCTACTTTTCTTTCCTGAAAGAGATAAAAAGTAAAATCCTTAACCTCTTGTGGTCAGAGAGCCAGTGGACATATAATGGAATAAACAACCCCAAACTCTTCTACTCTTCATGTTTTTATTGCCAGTTGCAGCTAGAATTTAGAGCTTCTTTAGACTTCAGTAATTCCTGTGGCTTCTTATTTTCATCTTGTGTTTTAATAGCCATTGGGAGGAAAAAACAAACCAGGATGCCTTCCCCTCCCCACTAATGAAAGCAAATAAGGGACCTTTCCAACTAATCCTGCACCACTAGTATTACTTCAGTGACAACACCATGACCAAGGATCATACATAATTATAAAATCATCAATGGACTTTATAAATTCCTTAATCAGCTATCCATGAAATTCTGGCAACTTTCTAACATACATGGACTGAAATATATATATATATATATGATATTAAATGTTACATTTTCAAAGAACAGGTATTTACCTTTGTTGCAAGATGTGACACTGAAGATGAAACTTCATCTTGAAGAAACTGGTCTTTATTCTCAAAAGAAGGATAAAGATAAAAAAGGCCCGTAGTCAGTTTTGGTTTGACAATTAGAACTGACACATTTTAGACTATCCACAAATGCTTTTATTCTATTTGGCACATCATAAAAGAAAATTGACAAAAGATGATTACAACACAAAACTAAGTGAACACCACTACTAAAATATAAATCTACACTCAGAATTATGAACAATCAAACCTTACAGAATCAAAACCCCATACGACAAAGGGAGAAACACCCTTGCATCATAAAAAATTTAGTCCAATTAGTTTGATTTTTATCTTAATGGTAGTATCTTACTCTTTCAGATCTGCACTGAGTTTCTAAATACTGTACTAGATGATGGTTTATGCATTTTCTGTGGGCTGGGGGGAGAAAAATGTCCCAGGATTTTTTCCTTCTTCATATTAAAAAGCCCTATATTTCCTTAACTCAAAGAAACGCTTTCCTTCACATTTCTTTCCCCTCCATGTAGAACTGTAGATTTCAGAAGAAAACTAGAGTGCTAAATGCCTGTGAAGGCTATTCAGTAGGGAAGCATTTCTGTCCATTTCTGAATTAAACTGCTATGTTAATATTGTCAGGCCCTCCTGTCACTATCAGTGCTCTCTTCAAGACATGGCAAGTAAAGTCAGTGCTGGGAGTACTTTAGAGGTCAAAGATAAAGAAAGTGGGACATAGAATTCAGGAAATCTGCAATTTTCAATTTCTTCACTCTGTACTTCAATGAGAAAATTATTACTTTTTTTTTTTTTTCCTCTACATATGACTACAAATACAAACAGTCCCAAGCACAAAGCCAGAACAGCTACATATGACCAAAAATATTTAACCCCAGTTTCAGGAAAAAACAAGAATTAAAACAGAAAAGTGCAAAGTGTCTTTGAAGCAGCAGTTACCCAAAATCTCCAGTATTCACTGTGGTCCATATATTGATTATGTCAGCCACTTACTGTTTTAAAAATCAAATTTATCAACTCCTTCCTTTTCTCCTAAAGTAAATGCAAAGGAGTTGATATGCACTCCACATGCACACATCCCAAGACATCTAAGACACTCATTATCCTGGCTCCTATGCATTGTCAAAGGCCTCCTTCACTTTGCTAACAGCATCAAAAATAGGTGAGAAAATCAGCACAAAAGTGTTATGTTATTTCTAGTCGTGGGGACCCAGATGTATCAGCTTCATTTTGACAGACCAGCTTCAAATCCCATGCTTTTATATATATATATACATATATATATATATATATATATATATATATATATATATATATATATATATATATTTACTTATTTACATCTCTTTATATATATTTATTTACATACCAATGTTTCCACCTACATTTCAGGTAATGTTTTATAGTATTTGTATGTTGGAATAGAGTGAGCTGTAGATAGCCAGATTTACTTGCTGGGGTAGAGCACAAAGTCAGGAACTCATATTATCATTCAAAACGAGACTATTGCTTCCTGTGGATTGCAACAAGTTATTTAACTTCCGAATTCAGTTAGCTGCCTGACACAGGAGGATTGCAGATAGGATACCAAAACTGTTAAGATTTGTGTAGCTCTCTCAAATTCAATCACTTCAACTGCTTCAACTGCTTTTTTATACCTCTACTTTTAAAAGAAACATTGACCATGTTTTAAATGGAAACAGCTCACACATACTATTCAGAAGTCTCCCTCTTTCCCCTTAACACTCTCAGCTCTCCAACTTTTGGATGAGGTTGCCAACTTAACACAATGGAGTCTCTGCTAGGACAGAGAATACATCACCTGTTCTATCCGAATTTTTCCCAAGAACAAAAAGAAATCAATAAGAACTAGGAAAGCTCCAAGGGGAAATATGGTAAGAGGAGAAATTCTCAGACATCCAGAGCAGGCAGAACTATTAGTTTCAACAACCAACAATACTACCTCCAGAACAAGCAAGACACTGTTAGTACCTTTGAAAGAAATAACACCTCTCACTTTAATTCTTCTGGCTCTTCAAGTATCTTAGGAAGGAAAATAAAATTATGAAAGCGCATAGAGATATCATGTTCCAGAAGAGAGAAAAGACAGAGTGTGAAGTCATAGAGTCTCTAGCAAGGCTGAGCACAAGGAAGCAAGAGTGCAAGGCATTTTCACAGTGAAAGCTTTTAGGGGGAAAACCAGGAGATGCAAAGAGCACCCTATAGGGCTAGGGAGTCAGCATAATAGAATGTGAATACCACTGTCAACAAAAGACATGATTAACAGCAAATAGTACCAAAAAGGGGTACTTATTTGCACCTTTGAAAAAGGGATAACTAAGACTGTGTTTCTGTATTAACATGTTACTACTCATGGTAGTGGTACTCATACAAAGTGCTACCACTTAAGGAATGAGACACATGGTTGCAGCAACAATACTCATGCAACCCTGATGCATGATGAGGCTGATGGCAAGTGGGCAACACAAAGTTTAAAGAGATGAAATACAAAGATTGAAATACATTAAACCCTCAAGAAAAACTGGTGAGACTCCAATCCCTAAAATACATTTTTTGGGGCAGAAGACCAATAAAGTATTCACAGTATCCTTCAAATGCACTGCTGAAGAAAAAGGAGACTTGTATAACGGCAGAGTGCTTCTGATGTCCATCCCATGCTTTGCTCAAAAACAGCCTGTAGGTTTGAATTCAGTCATCTCCAACAGACTAGATGTGAAAATGTTTTGTGAAAAATCCATCCTTAGGGAAAGCAGAGAAGCAGACTAATGCCACACAGCAAGAAGAGAGTGGGAGAGGAGCAGGTATAAAGGTTCAGAGCCTGCCATGGCCCACATGGCAGGGAGGGACCTGTGCACCCTGCAGGAGGGACGGGCTTTGTATCAAAAAAAAAATACAGAGGAAAAGAGCAGAGGGAGGGAGGGGACCTGTGCCACCACTGAGAAGAACCCAGGAGGAAAGATGAGACATCACTACAACCCATCTTCCCTTGTTACCCACAGAATAATTTGTGTTTTTAAGTGATGCTCATTACTACACCCTTCTCCTGATACAAATTCCCTGCTTTGTTGCCATTCTGAGATGAGGAAGCCTATGATTTGGTTGATCAATTTTCTTTAGAGGACAATCTACTGTACAGCTATGTGTCAAAAAAGCTCATCTTCACTCTTTATCATGCTGCATAACACATAGTGATGCGGAACACTTAGAAATTATTTCAGTATGTTTTAGTCTGGTTGGTTTACAGGTATGACAATTCATAGTTTTACTTCAATGTAAAAGAAAAACCTGGACTACATTACAGTATTTAGATATTTCTAGGTGAAAATGCCAGCACTAGTGGGAAATGCTGATCAGCAGCTTGAATAGCCCTCCAGTTCTGGCAGGGGAAGGTTGGTATGCACAGAGTGTTTTCACAAGGAAACAAGTGCCCTTTTGTTGGACATACTGCAAACCATAAGGTACTCAAGGGACTAATTCAACTAGCACACAAACCTTTTTGTACAGAGATCAAAATTGTAATCTGCTTCCCTCAGCTTCCTTTGTGGTAAAGTAATTAATTAGTCTCTTCAGATCATTCACTTTCATAATTCAGGCCAAGATGAAGACTGCTGAACATCAAAGAGTTAAGGGAAATAATAGCATTATTTCGTCCTGCATGCCCTTCCTGTGCTCTAGTAAGTGAAATTATATATTATTGATTTTCTCTGCCCAGTTGGGGGAGTTTCCTATCATGCACACATACACACACATTAGCTGTCCAAACATAAGAGTAAACAAGCTATTGTTAAAAGAGTAGGTCCTTTTGGATCCAGTTCTCATCCTTCCACTGACTTATTGCATCCCCTCTGCCTATCATCGCATCTCATCAAGGACTGGGTGTAGTATAAAGCCTAGGTAGTCATGCCTGTAAATGCAAAAGGGATTATGTACCACAAAGGTACCATTTAAGTAGGAAAAAAAAATCCCAAAACAAACAGCACCTGAAGAGATACACTCCAGGGAAGAATTTAACATAATTTCCAGTACTCCACAAACCCTGCTAAATAGTTCAGTGATAAGAGAGGAGAAGGGTTAAAAAAAAATTTAAAAATCATTCAGGAAATCACAAACCTGAAAGTCAACCTCTGAAGTTGGAAAGATTCCCAAAACACTGATTACAAACCAAACAGTAGAACAACTACATATACACAGCCTGACCAGAAACAACACAGATTGGGAAGAGATCACATAGCCAAATCACCATCTTAAAATACAGCCAACAAAAGAAAGTATTTCCTTGGGTTTGAGAAGGATTTTAATATAATGTGAAATGAAATAAACAAAACTAAAGCTGATTATTAATGCAAAAGCCACTCTGCTTTTTAGAACTGAATCAAAACCAATGCAAAATACACTTAAACATTGAGTAAGAAGAAAGTTATCAGTAGAAGATCAATGGCATTTGGCCTCATTTTGTTTGCTGCGCCTATAACACACACCTGGAAAAATTCAATGCATAGATATATGCTTTCTGAGTTAGGAAATTGATGCAACAGTGATCAAATGTAAATAGGCATTGAAACAACTCTACTAGTTTCAATGTTCCTTTAACACAGCTGAAAAACAAAGCTGAACTGTACCTGAACACCCACACAAAAGTGAACATGCCTTTAAGGAAAAACAAGGCTTTCAATTTTAACAAATAAAGGCTGCATTACTCAGTCACACATCACTTTCTTCTTGGACATGAGGCTATGTGCTCAGCAGAACAACTCCAGTGCTGAACTGTGAACTGCCTCTGCTCCTTTCTGGCAGAGAAATCCTAGACTGACATGAAGATAATGTGATCAGCCCCGTCCATATTTCATCTCCTGCTAGATCTCAATCTTCCATTTGTATGTCCCTAAAGCAATGAGTGAATCAAACCAGCCATCTGGGCAGATGGTGTAAATTGAAAATTTCCTTTTAATGTCACCAATGAAAAGTAATAACCTAGGCATTTCTAAAGTCTTGCTTAAGAGTGATTTGGTATTTTAAACTAATTTATTCTCTTTTATAAACAATACTTTTCCACACCAGATTGCTCCCTACACTTAGAAAAACATCTTTATTATGCTAATAAACTATCTAAATAGTGACAGTGACTCCTATGCTGCAAGTTTCCTCTGCCAGTCTTCAGCAAACCTCAAAATACTTCTGTTGATAAAAAAAAAAAGAAAATGTAAAATATAAGTGTGTTAAAGAATATACTTTAATTTTGGCATGTAGTTTGTAGACAACACTAATTTGTCTACAACTAATTTGGAAACATGCTTTTAAGATGTAATTCTTCAGATCATTTCCAAAAGAACTTATTTCACTCCACTAACTTTAAAAAGTCTGGGTGACCACTTCAGGTACAGAAGAAAACCCATCCAACATATTTAAAAATTCTTCCATCTTCTAGGCTCCAGTCTCTCATAACTGCCTACTATTCACCAGATTGTTTCCATAGGGAAACCAGTTTTCATCTTTCAAATAATTTTAATTTATTCAGTATTCATAATAAAGATGATGCTCTTTTCTTTAGCATCCACAGCTGTTAAGAACTTGCTTAGCATTTTCAAACTCTGTTTCATTCAACCACTTCAGTTATTGTTTCACATTCCATTCCATTTTAAAACAGAATATCTAAATTATTTCCATATTTTTACTGTCAATTGATATAAATGGCCAAGTGTACCAGAGAAGATTAATTTCAGAATGTAAGTATTTTCACAAGAATACTTCTGTAGTTCTGAATTTTATTGGCATTACAAAGAGAAACATTGGAACACCAGGTTCCTATGCTCTGTTTTTACATCAATATACAAGGGTACTCTATTAAGTGTTCACATTACTGTGTATGTCTGTAGGAAGAGGTTAGAATACATCTTACTCAGACTTTGCTTCTCTGAAATATTTTTGGAAGAATATTAAAGATTAATCACCTTAAAATTTTAAAAGTTCATATTTTAAAAGTTCATATGTCATTAAGAATTTAGTTTCACCTAATTTATAATATTTTAAATATCCTTCATGAAATGGAAACAGCTGTATTAAGATCAAAAAACCATCAGTGTCAAAGCTGAAGCAAATAAGGTCAGATGATAAATTTTAATTCAATTTCTATAACAATTTAACTATTCCAGTGAAGTTTTCAATTTTGATGAAATTTCCAGCTGAAAATCTGTCAGTTATTTTTAACAACTTAGCCATAGCAGAAATTGATATTTGCTGTTCCCTTATCCGGAAAACAAACCAATAGATGCTAATTCAAAAGACAGTAGCTGACATACAATTCTTATTCAGTCTTGGAATTTGCCATTAAACTACATGTCTCCAATAAAGGTCTTGGATGAGTAATGACCATATTTTCCTAGCACAGTTTCTGCAAAATGGGCTGAATGCATCATTTTCTGTTACAGTGTTCAGCAGCACACGTACAGCTTCCTTTTGATGTGTGCTTTTATCACATGTGCAGTGTGATATTTTCCTGGAGCTCCTCACAGAGAACCAGCAGCAAAACTTGCTGGAAATGTACCTTTGATGATGACAGAGCTGAAAAAAAGTCTACCTAGTAAAGTGTTCAGCAACTTCTAGTAACTCTACTTATGTTATGGATGTCCTCACACAGTCTGGCAAACAGTTGCTATAAAAGCAAGGAAAACATTATAAACCTACTTTAACAGTAAAGGATTAATATGATTCATTCGTTCTCAAGACCATTTACATTTTACTTTGTATATTTATGGTAGGAAGCCCAGCAGCAGCAGGCGAGTATGGCTCCAGAAACCTCCCAAAACCCCAAGAAGACACAGCAAATAACTTAGGGAAAGCAGATGTCAGCAAAGCTGTGGAGGAGGAGATGCTGGTGGGTGTGTGGGTCCGTGGGAGTGGTAATTCTGTGTGGGGCTGGAGGGAGAGGGCAGACACGGCTGCTGCTGCTGGCAAAGCCAGGCAATCAGAGCCAGTAAAGCAGAACAGGCTCAGGAGAGATACAAGTGATAAAAGTGATAAATGGGGGAGAGCAAGGGGATGCACCAAGAAAGACCTTGAAAGTAAGGACAGAGATTTAAATGCAAATTTCCTGAAACAAAGGGAGGCCAGCTGAAGAAATGGAATCTGAAGGATGAGGAAGACAAACTTTATGCCATAAGCAACAACACAATATCAGCAATGGAATTTACAGGAACTAAGGGATGGGAAACCACAACATAGGTATTAGAAGCTGCAGAGGAAGTAATCACCATCAGTATGGGAAGTGAGGGCCTGCACAAGAATTTCAACTGTCTAGACAGCAAGAAAAAATAATAATTGAAAAAAGAGAGAGAGAGAGAGAGAGAGAGAAAGCAGACTTGACCTGGAATTCATGGAGGAAACAACAGTAAAGTCTAGGACACAAATTCTCTTTCACACAATAGATAAAAACCACCGACAACTTGCAGGTTAGAAGCTTGGCTGAAAGAAAAAAAATATATAGTGATGGTGTCTGTAACAGGAGACCAATCAGACAATATGTGCTTTGTGGACTTCTAAGAGTCAGAATAAGCCAACAGAAAAACAGATCTGATCCCAGTCAACTGTGTAAAAAATGACAGTATAAATTAAAAAGCAAAGCACCTCAAAAATGAAAAAAAAAACTTAGAAAGCCAAAAGCCCCAAAAGACACTGCCAGCTCTGCAGAGCTCCAGAAAGACTGTGAGAAAGAAACAGGACCCGCTCAAGAAGCTGCTGAAAGATTGTATGTGACAGGAAGGAGGAAAAGCAAGAAAGGCAGGCCAAGGAAGGCTCGGGAAAGTCTTCACTGACAGTACCACAATCTATTGTTCAAGGATGATGACAGAATACAGGTGATGGATTTTAGCCAGGAAAATGCCACTGAAATGTCACAAGAACCACTCCAATGAAGAGGAAAAAAACCAGGCTAGCAGAGAGGAGAAGGTATGATGGGATTTTTAGAGTACTGAAGGCAAAGCCTGAGACACACAGAAATGGCTAGAAAGTGAAGGAAAGGCGTTAGCTGGATTAACATTTTCTACTTTATTTTTTTTAATTAAAAAATACCCTTATTCAACATATTAGTAAAACATAAGAAAAGCTGCTCAGCTCCCACCCATTTCTGCAGGGCTTGTCTGAGTTCAACTCATTCCAAGATGAAAGCCAGTATTAAAATTGTACCAGGCACTTAAATATCTTCATTAAAACAGATAACTAAAATTCTGTATAGCCAACCTTCAAACATCCTGAGCAAGTCTAAACAAAATTCAGCATAAAACATGTTTTTGCACATATTCTCTTTGAACATAACAAAAAATACAACTGGGGAGAACAGATCAAGGCTAGGGTTCTGAAATATTTTTACATGAAAGACAGAGCTTCATTAGATAATATAGGTCAGCCTGACACCCATCCCCTCCCCTAATATATAGATGTATTTTAACATGGATCCATTTTACGTCAGAGTTACACATGATATTGACACAGCATTGACATCTCTGAGAACTGATGGTAGGATTGCATCAAGAAGAACTTAGCACAACTGCCACAACAATGCCTTCCAGAAACCAAAACCCAGCAGTTTTCCCTTTCCAAAAAAACAACTACAGTTTGAAACATAATGACTATATTCCAAACTGAATGCAAGTTTGGCATGCACCACTGTACATTTCTAGCATATTTTTAGAGAGAGACACACAAAACACATTAATTTCATCTCATGTGTGTGTACTATTTATGCATGTCAAGTTACCTTCCATGTATAAATTATAACTTCAGTGAACAAAGCACCTTCATTGCGTAAATTAGAAATACTTATGCTTCAAAGCATAAATGAAAATTAACTTCTAAGATACAGTCTAAAACTGTCTGGTCTAAAAAAACCTCACAATAATCCACACATTTATTTACACAAGTACTGTTTCAAAATTTACTTGTCCTTCTTATCTCAGGAAACACCTTACTATTTTAAATAAGTGTTAACAATTCAAAGTACTTGAATGTATGTAGAAACTTTTGCTAAAAAATGGCCAGAGGCTGACAGTTCCCTCCCTTGCAATTTTCATGTTCTAAAATTTGTTTTTGTTCTCCCCTGGAACAAAATCAAACCATTCTGTATAACACAAAACCAGAACTGTCAAAACTTTTTTTTAGGTCAAACTAGGCCTTTCTATTTAAAAACTATGAACGTCCACAATTTCAAATGTCTGCTTAAGCCCAAATCAGGCTTCCATATCTAAATAGGATGATTAAAATTTCTCTGGAGTAACAAAGGGGTTTTTTGTGTTGGGCTTCTCTTTAACTTATAGTAGACTAATTCTTTGTTGCTGTCTGCTACTGCAATGTCCTAATTATTAGGTTGCACAGTGAGAACTCCTTCACTCTTTCTCAGCTTTGAAGAAACAATATACAGCACCAACATTTCATTATACTGGAATACTTCCAACGTGGTTTGGTTTAATGACATAGATGTGACTACCAATTTCTTGCCTTTGAAGTAAAAAAATTCAGCCTTATTTATAGCATGAATGGTAAAAGTTTAAGGATTTTCTTCCCAATTGCTTATTAAAAATGAAAATAAAGACAAAATATGGTTGTTGGGAAAACAACATATCATAAATCAAAGTCAAAACACAATGAGTCTGGTTCATCTCCTCTTTTACCAAATGATGTGTCAGAAAAGGAAATTAAATCTAACAGTCAGCTTCTGCCTCAGATCTAAAGCTGGGCTTCCTAATTTACTAAAAAGCACTCACACTAATTATCTAGATTTTGGCTCCAACAATAAAAAATCAGGGACGTCCTGGATTCTTCTCATCTCAATGAGGTAATCCTTCATTCACAGCAGGCTGTACCATAACACACACTGAGGCATCCCCTGCACAGCTGAGGTGCACAAGAATGCCCCCATAACTCCTCCAAGCTCTCGTGGTGCTGCTGCCCTCCAAAGCCAGAGGGCTGGCTGACACAGCTCAGGGTGCAGCAGCAGAGAGTGCAGATCATTACCAAATCCCTCTACACATTACTGGATTTCACTCCCTTACAATCATATTATTGGGAGAAAAAACCAGGATCTGATGAAACATGAAGAATTTCAAATACTAAAAGCAAGGAACATGAACCAGGTCAGCTACAACAAGCTGAACAAGTGCATTTGGTTCCCTTGACACCTGTCCCAGCCACGGTTTAGATACATTGTACCTATGGCTGACCTAAAAGCTGCCCTGATCAAGAGAATTACTATATCAATCAAGTGGTCAGAGCTTTCTGTACAGTCTGCTCTTCCTTGAAGTGTACATAAACTCTAAAATGACTACTGCTAAATATTTTGGCCAGGGCGTTTCATTCCTTTCAAAATATTTTGATTTTAATGGGCAAAATAACTAATAGCTTATAATCTTGACTCCAGCCTCTGTGCCAAGCTACACTACAGTTGTGCTAACCTTACTAAATCCTTTACCTTCAAGAATATTTCATTTAGTGACTTAGAATAATTTTTTTTTTTCCTGCCACCCCACAACACTAAAATCAGCATCCCAGTTCCACTGGGAGTTGAAAAGGAATTTTCTTAAAATTCATGAAAATGCAAGCCTTTTGCACAAGAAACCATTGTCATCACCATTAGAACTTGAGACTTCAACTAATGGAACAGAGGCTCAGGACAGTAAGAGACAATTGGACTGGACAAAATGAAATAAACAAACTCCAGCCTCTGCTGCTAAAGTAGAGGGCTCGGAGAATTGTCTGGACAGAAGTCTGAAGTATCCTCTCCTGACTGGGAGGCTACAGTCAGGAGCCTCAAAGGGGGCTTGGACCATTAGTGGTAGAGAAGAGGAGCAGTGAAGAGTCAGTGGGATCTACTGGAGGCTTTTGGTGACCTTTGGTGTTCGAGGAGGGTTTCAGGAGGTGAGCAGGTCTACGAGGGCTATGATGGTACAAGCCAGTAGCTTAGCAGAAACTGTGGGAGCTTACAAGCACCTGAGGATAGTAACTGCAGGAGGCAGAGGTTAGATGTTGTATGAGGGGCTGGGGGAGATACTTCTGGTCACCTCAAACCCCACAATCCCCCTTACTCCGCTGAAGGGGGTCTCCAAAATGAATGTCCATTCTTCTGCAGGAGGAGATCCTAGCTATCTGTATGACTCCCCACAGCTGTTGCCAAAGAAGTAGCAAGGCTATGGCTCTACTGTTCAGTGTGCAGGGGCAAGGGCAAGGCAAGGCTGAACTGGTGGCTGTGGCTGCAGGAAGATGGAGAGAATAAGTGCTGTGACTGGGAGAGGCTGCTCTTCAGCACTTGCCACACATGTTGACAACTCACAGCGCCTGTCAACCAGAAACTCAAGGTGAGGATAATTTATCCAGACACACTCCAGCTCTTTCAGAAAGATAGGCAAGATAAATATGGGGTAGAAAGCTGGGAAGGCTTTTGTACCTTCTTTTGAAAAGAAACCTCACTGTTTTGCAACCCTGGGCAACTGCTCACTTCAGAACCACTCATTCAATATCTAAAGTAACTCTGTGGCAACAGAAGATCAGCACTAAGCTGTAGTGGGCAGCACAACAGGCTTCTGAGCCGGATGGATACCTAATTGCTACCAAGTTTTTGAAAGCAAGTCAACAAACATTTTTTTTAGTTGTTTTCCCCGATACTCAACTGATACCCTTCCCTTCAGGTTATTTATTGAGAAAGTCACTGTTGGTATTTAATTTAACACTTAACAACAAAAGCCTTCAAACAAGATTGCAGTGACTTAAAGACAGTGAACTACCTTTAGTGAAACCAAAGAAAAAAGCAATCCTGCCAAAACATCAGGGTTCTACACAAACGCGCAAATAAAGTTATGTTCTTAAACATCCTTGTTTAATGTATTGTGCTTAACAGATGGGTTGCGGTGCCTCTGCCTAGGGCTGGGAGAGAAAGTACCCTGCGCTAGGAAGCCACTGGAATGAAGGGCAGCAAGTCCCAGAACCGCCGGAGGCCGGCTGCTGGAAGGAAACAGGGTTGGATAGGCCGGTCAGCACCCCAAAAGCCGGGTGACAGTCGCACGATCCACTCAAACACTCCCAGCTCCGACCAGGGCCAGCCTACCGGCACACCAGGGTGGCAAAAGTGATTACTCATGCCACCGGAGAGCGGGGCAGCGGGAGCGGGGCCGAGCCTCACGACCCCTCCGAACCGGGACCGGGCTCCGCGCTCCTACCTGGGGGGCCGCGAAGGCGGCGGCGGGCGGCGGCCCGCGGGGCCGCGTCTCCTCCTCCTCGGGCGAGTCGTCCAGCAGAACTTTGCTGCTCTTGTTGAGCTTCCACATGGCGGGCGCGGGGCGGCCCCGCTGCGAGCCGGCTGCGAGCGGGCCGAGGCGGGAGCGGGCGCTGCTCCGCAGCCCCGGCCGGGGCGGCTGCGCTCGGCAGGGCTGTCACCCCGCCGGGGGCTCCCGGCCGGCAGCGAGGAAGGGAGGGAGGGAGGAGCTGCCTGGCGGCGCCGGGAGCCCGCCCCCCGCCGCCGCCTCGCCCACCGGCCTGCGGATGGAGCCGGGCTGCGGACGGGCGGCCCGCGGCGATGGGGCGGGCCGGGCTGGGCCGGGCAGGGCCGGGGCCGCCGCCCCCGCCGCTCCTCACCTGCTGCCGCTCCCCGCCCGCGGCCGTCGCCGCCCGCTGCCGCCGCCCGCTGCCGCCGCTGCCATGTTTGCGGGGCGGGGGCACCGGCAGGGGGGCGGCCCGGCAGCGCCGCGGCAACAGCACCGGGCCCGCCGGCAGCACCCCCGGCTCGCCCCGCAGTCCTCCGCTGGCTCGGGACGGGGTCCCGAGGATAAGGGGCCGATGCTGCGGAGGGCGCGGATGGCGCTGCCCAGCCGGAGGCGGCAGCAGGATGGCTGTGAGGGTAACGCGGGCACTCGGAGGTGAAGCTGGACCCGTCCGGGCAGCGGGAGTAGCGGCACCCGCAGAGTGCCACAGATGGCCCGATAACTCTGCAAATGGTCCTGGCGCAACGCCGTGTACCCTGCCCGGGTGCCTGCCAGTTTATCCACCCGTGTGCCTGCCACTGTACCCACCTGTGTATCCCCCCGTGTGCCTGCCACTGTACTCACCACCATACCCACCCGTGTGCCTGCCAGTGCACCCAGCCGTGCACCCCCGCGGGTCACTGGGTGTCTGTGACGAAGGACAGGCTGCACAGCCAGCCTGCAGCCTGGACCCCAGGCCTGCTCCCCGTGACCCACAGAGCCCTACAGCCAGGGCGGAAAAGCCTAGTGCATCCAGCTGGAGTCCAGTGAGTGCCAGGAGCTCCCAGTTTGACGGCTGAATGATCCAGATTAAATGCCCTGTGAACCAGCTGGTATTTTCATTGATTCTTAGTTTTCAGACAGATTTGCTAGGATATTTTTCCATTGAAATCCCCACATAAGCACTCCTTTATCCATTATTTTGATCTGCGAATTAGGGTCAGATGTCCAAAGAACTGGGAAACCACACTAAACCAACCATTTTTGGTTGTTCTCTTGCTTAATGCTTCTATGATTTCAGCAGTGAAAGGCCGTAACACTCAAGGATCCCTCCCGACAGACTTGCAGGCCTTGCTGTGACTGCCTGATCTCTCGGGGCCCAGCAGCAGCAGTCAGGGAGCAGCAGCAGCAGTCAGGGAGCAGCAGCCCCAGTCGGGGAGCAGCAGCAGCAGTCAGGGAGCAGCAGCAGCAGTCGGGGAGCAGCAGCAATCAGGGAGCAGCAGCAGCAGTCAGGGAGCAGCAGCAATCAGGGAGCAGCAGCCCCAGTCAGGGAGCAGCAGCCCCAGTCAGGGAGCAGCAGCAGCAATCAGGGAGCAGCAGCAGCAATCAGGGAGCAGCAGCAGTCAGGGAGCAGCCCCAGTCAGGGAGCAGCAGCAGCAGTCGGGGAGCAGCAGCAGTCAGGGAGCAGCCCCAGTCAGGGAGCAGCAGCCCCAGTCAGGGAGCAGCAGCAGTCAGGGAGCAGCAGGCTTTGCCGAGGGTTTTTGGCTGCGATGTGCTTCTACCTGCTTAACTGGAAAAGGGCTCACCCCGGGCAGGAACAGCCGCTCCTGCAGGGCTGCCTGCTGCCTCCAGCTCCCATCAGTGGCAGAAGGACACCCACCGACTCGAGATTTGCAAGTCAATGAGAAAAGGACTTTTTCTGTCATAAAATATCCTGTGGAAGCTAACCTCAGAGGCATCATAGTTTTAACTATAAATTCTCTTTTGTAGAGATTCAGGACCTCTGTAATGACTTAGGAATGCTGTGTAGCTAACTATAGTTTGTAGCTGACTCCACAAAAGATACATTCACTTTCACTTGGACCTGTAACCACAGCATTTACACCAGTGCAGTGTTAACTCTCTGTCTTGAAAATGAACTTCACAAAACTATATCAATGAGCATAAACCAAGTGAACAAGTGTTTGAAGGACTCTAAAGGCCTTTAGTTTTGCAATAAGTTTTCAAACAAAGTCTTCTTTATCTCATTTTCAATCCCCTCTCTTGTGAGACTAAAAGCTACTAAAAAGTGAAGCACAGAATTTCCTTTCACATCTTGCTTGCATTAATATTAAGTGAATCTCAAGAGGGTAGGAGACAAAACACATTCTCCATTATTAAAGACAGATCAGGTTTAGCATGGATTTCCTCCAGAAGGCCAAGTCAATTTATAACTAGTTCTTTAACCTCTCCTTCAAATTTATAAACAAAACTATTTCTAAGTTATATCGGCAAATGTTTGTGTTACTCTAAGTAGAAAACAACCATTTTATTTTATTTGAATTTTGTATTTAGACCTTGAAAAGATCAAGTAAGTTGTCACCATGTGACCATACTATTTTAATCCAATGCCTTCCTTATGCTATTTTTCTTATTGCTGCTTGAAACACCAGCTCTACCATTAGGCTTAAATCATGGAAATACTTATGATTCTGCTCAGTTTTAGTCTCACTAAGAAATTCACACAGAATTCCCAATACACAGAAAATTAACTACATGCCTTTGGTCTTCATTTTTTATTAATTTTAACTTTTTTCCCCCTTAGGTTTTCTCCTAAGATCTTGAACTTCAGTGTGAAAACTTGGCTTTACTTTGGTCACTGAAAATCAATCCAGTTGACTTTAGAGAGTTGAGAATTTCAGTTCACATTTTCTATTTATCTTCAAGACCCCAGGGCATGGCTGAGTGTTATCTCATATTCTTCTGAGAAGAATATTATTTATTATTTTCTGCTGATCTGTTCTACAGATTTGGGCTTATAAATTTATTATTTCCTTTTTAAATTAATTATATACAACTAATAAAATTTGTTTTTCCAGATTAAGAAATTGACGTCTGCCAACTGGGTGTGGCTATGGTAAAAAAGAATACAAAACACTTAAATACAAAGTTTCTTCCTCTAAGAAACTATATTATCATGTGTCCCTAAGTTGTATTCAGGGGAAAGCTGTGAAATCCTGTGTTAGAAACTTCTTACATGGTGTTTAAAATGCCATGAACATCTTTATAAATATCATAAGAAAAAATTGATGATTTGTCTTCTGAACTCTGATCCTGTCTCCCTTAAGATTTGAGGGAGAAAAGTGAGAGAAGTAACAGAAAATGCAGCCTTTGTCTCTGACTCCCAAGGAGTACTGAGCTGTTTTGAAAGCAAAGCCAGACAACATGGTTTTAGCAGCCACTTCATGACCTGGCAAAACATTATGCTGCTGAAAAATCTGTTTCTCCTTTCCTCTTTTACTCCAGGCTCTGACCCAGGAGAGAAAAGGATGGAGTTCTTTTGCTGGCCTAAACCAGGCTCTCAGGAGACAGAGACCAAAGATGAGAAAAGTGAAGAGCAGTAAGGAGGTGATCCCCTGTATCATACCACGTAACTCCATGGCACTTTGTGGCTTTAGCATTCTTCAGTGACTCCAGGCTGCAGGACCTTTGCCAGCCTTGCTGTGGCTGCCTGAACACGGCTGCAGTGCTGCTGCTCCACAAAAGATACAAGAACAGACCCATGTTGTGCTAGAGATGACACATCCAGCACTGCTGCCACCCCTGCCAACCTTCTCAGCTGCACTGGGGCTCAGACCTAGGCCGGGCTGTTGGAAACCATGCTAGCAGGATGAGAGCTGCCACTTCACAGCAGTGTTAGGCACACACCACAAGCATTAGGGAGACATCCCTCTCCCCCTGCAGGGACCCATTGTTAGCCATTTCATGGTAAAAACTGTCTTTATAGCACTGTGCCAGAATACAGCACAGGCACTGGGGTATCTGTATATCCACTCCTAGATTCCGACCCCTACGCGTTTCCCACCTTCTGGACACTGATAGTGCCAGAGTACCAGTCTGGAATTTATTTAATGAAAGTTTAAATGTCTAGATGTCATATCTCAGTTATTCTCCCTTTCTAACTTGTGGATAGCAACACTGTGCTCTTTTGCCTTTTTCATCTTGGTTTTCTAGAGTGTTTACTCTGGACATCTACCTACATCTATATCAAAGTTCACAAAAATAAGCAATACCAGAGCTATCTATATCTTTTGAGCTGCAGAAAGGGAGGAAGGTTCAGCAACTACTAATACCAGAGTTCAGGGCAAAACTTTCTTCTTCCTGTTTTCCCTCATGCTTCCTACCAGTTCCCTAGCCATCTTCAAGCTAAAACATATGTGTTATATATCAGAAAATACATATTGTGTGATGCAATACACAGTTTTTAGGAATATGATCTCTGGATGACTACAGTACATGAGTTCTGCAAGTCATCACAAAGTCCAAGCTCATTCAAATACAATACTTACATTTCATTTATGTATGCATAGGTGTGTGAGTCACATTTATTACGTAAAAGCTGTTCTAGACAATTTGAAAAATGTTGCATTCTACTCTTTTGGGATTTTGGTATAATTCTCATTTAAAACAAAACATAAGTATAGCTGGTTTAGGAGCCAGAAAACACCCCAAGATGGTCTAACCTTCCTTTCTGAACTCTCAAGACTTACCAATAGAAAGGTGAGGTCCAACCCTACAAGGGAAAGGAAATACTCTGTCTCTAGCCAAACTCCATTCTCATTGATAAGAAACCCACTTTGATTTGAAATACTGACATGTATAGCAAAGCTGTTTGTGGTTTGGCATGTAAGTTAGTGAATGTAGGTCTTTGTCCAAAGAAAATGTGTAAGAGAGAAAAGCAAAATACTTTTGGAAAATAGAGTTATTTTAAAAATTGACAGCTGGTTGAATCAACTGTAAGTCAGTTCAAGAAATACCAAGAGTCCTGGAGGCAGCAGATTATTGTGTGCAAATGCATGCTAAATTAATTTATACTTTGTCATTACGATTTATTATTGAGATTTTATGTCCCCAGGGATGACATAGCAAAATAGAAGAAGGCCAGAACTGGTGACAAAGACACTCATACATGGAAAAATACTGTTATGAAGATAGATGAACACTGTGCTTTAAACCAGAAGGAAGTGGAAAAAATGTACAGAGAAAAAGACTGGAAAGGTAGATAGAACTAATAGAATTGCTTCTTCTCAGGAGATATAAACAAGGAAGCATCCATTTAGACAAAAGATAATGCATTTATAACTGGAAAAGGAAATAGATGTTTTTCAACAGTGTAATTGCACATTGTGCAAATTCATTTCTGAAGAATACCATTGAAGTTGTATTCAAGAAACAGGAAATTCATGAGGGTAGCAAGAGCATCAGGTAGCACAAGTAAGCCCAAAAAAGCTAATAGGATTAGGCTCAGATTCCAAGTGTTATGCTAATTTTCAGTAGAATTTAATAAAATGAAAATATATTCCATTATTTTCCACTGCTGGATTTCTTGCTGCAATATACACCAAATTGGCAGTGACCTCTATGGGAAATAGAATATTATATAAAGCACACCACTACCTAACCTCTCTGAGATTACATCCTTTTTCATTTTTACAAGTCTTTTCAAAAATTTTTCCTAGACAAAGAAAAGTTAAAATAAAATGACCTGAAACAGTGCTGTTCTATGCAATATCTACACTGGATAGAAGTGCACTCAAAAGATTTCAAGTACTAAGATTTCATTGTCTGCAGGAAAAAAATCCAAAATGGGTGAAATTCTCTGTTCTTTGAGGGGTACTGTACTTTATATTATGCTGATCACAAACTTTTTCAAGAAATCTAGTGCAGGTGAAACTTTTAATTACCAAAATCTAATGAAAATGAACAATTGTGAGATTAACATTTGAATATTTAAGCCACAGTATGTAGTTCAGCTCATGAGAATACTCTGATGAGTCTGCCCAGACTGACTTGAGAAGAATAAATGTAATCAAACATGCTCCATCTTCTAGACTACTCAATGATTGGTTTTGCTGGGAGTTAAACCTAATGAAACCTCCCCAGCATTTTGTTTAAGTCAACAGTAAAACTTTGATTGCAGATTCAGGCCTTCTCTGCCTGGTGAACTGGCAATCTCAGCCTGAGATATTTTCATGGATACACCAGCACTGCAAACAGGCAAAGGTCTCCAAGCAGGGCCTTTGTTTTGTAGTTCCACAATTTTCTGAAGGAAACAAGATGTGCTGGGGGGAAAAGGGGGTCTGTTTCTCCCCCACACAGCTATCTACCAGGGCAGCAGCTCTGACCCTGAGTGACATGACTGGACTGCAGGAGTCTGCCAGGCTGTAGCAGACATGGCCTCAGTTTTCTTTGGACATCCAACTCTTACCTGTACTTTTGATCCAAATTTACAGCACAAGGACACTGAAGAGCTCAAGGCTTACTTCCGAGTTCTCTTCTTGCTCAGAGCATTGTGAGGCCAATATTCACCAAGAAAATCTCCAAAAGGATGGACAGCAAAAAGATATTGGCAAAGAAAAATATGGTAGAAACATTCCATTTCAGTGCTTATTCTGCTGGTTAACATCAGCAGTGGGAAGATAACAAAGGAAACTACTCAGTGTGAAGGGGGAATCTCAAGGCACTGGCATATGACTCTCCTCAGACCAATTATTCCTCAAGTATTTCTCAGTGATGCAGTGAGCACATAAGCTCTCACTAGACCCTGCAGAAAGGAGCAAAATTTTTAAAATTAAGTCCTGTTTAAACCATGTTAGCTGTCTTTCTCCCTCTTAGAGCCAGGTGCTAGCCCAACTGTAACCAACCCTTCAAGCCCTTTGAGCAGAAGGGGCTGGAGGAAAAAAAGAAATATGAGAATGAGAAATGATTCCAGAGGACAAAAAAAACATTAAAAGGAAAATGTGTGAGTGTGTCAGACTCAAAAGTGGATTGATGGGCACTGGAGGAGGGCAGCCCCCAACAACATCAGTCACTCCTGGAATGTGTCCAGGGAAGCCATGGTTGCTGCCCACCAGTGCTCTCTCTGTCAGCATGAGAAGATGAGGGACTGGAAGCGGATGATGCAGTTGGCAGGGTACCCTCATTGAGTTTGTGTCATGGTGGTGTGAAAGGCCACTTTGGCTGTAACCAGGAGCAGACTGATGAATAGGTCTTGTGTTTACTGCCCATTGTGTTATAAACATCTCAAGTGGTCATTAATGAAAATGTGTTGGAAGAATAAATACTCTTTAATCTAGGCAAAAATGAAATACTGTTCTGCAGTAAGCAAGCCTGCTTTTTTATATGTCATGTATGATTTAAGACAGAATTTTGTTTATTTGTAACTTCCATTCTTCCCTGACATTTAAAATGTTCTTTATTTGTTGTACTAATAATGGGCTTCAGATGTGAGAAAACAAATTACATACTTCTTTTATAGTGCAACTTCAGTGCAATGATCTGAAAGTACTCACTTACATATTAGTGAATTAATCCTGACAACATATTAGTAAAAAAAAAATCTTCATAGCTGAAAACTCCAGCTTATCTTCTTTTTGCCTCTTTTTCGAAGTTTGCTGTTACTGGAATAAAGCAACAAATCATGATTAATAATAAAGCACTATGTATGCTTGAAGCCAAAATACACAGATTTTCTAACAAGCACTGTCAGATCCTTTACTAAACAAGCAGCAACATCCTGACTTCACGTTCTTGCTGTTTATCCACTAGCCCACTTTCTTTGCCAATTCCACATCTACACTAACAAGAACTGTTGCAGAGCTGTCACCAAGTAGTCCTGGACTGTGTATCTACAAATACATTTTTTTAAGTGATCAAAACCTCAAAATAGTCTCATCCGAGTGATACAACCTTCCCAAAGCCACAGAAACTTTTATCAAGCATACAGAAGAATAGGAACATAGATGTTGCCTCATTTCTATATTTCTTAACAATTTTCCAGTTCCACAATGCCCTGTTCCCTCAAAGCACTTGTCCCACTGTGGGTTTTGTTTTCTATTGCTTTGCATTGATCAATGTAATATGAAAACTTCACATCTGAGAAAGGCTTTTTATTTTCTCCACTGCTAGCACAAATCACAGGCAGGCAGTCATTGCCTTACATACTTTGGGAAGACACCTAAATGCCATGCTTCTCTCTGCAGAGAAAAAGTGCAAATATCCTCATGCTGGAGAGAAGGGAAAGTGTAAGGCTGTTTATGTAGCAATAGCCAGGTTTGTGAGGAATACAGAAGAGATGCAAACCAGGGAATGAGAAGCAATATTGCTAAAAGACAAACACCCTTCTGAAACAGTAAAGGGATATTTGTTTCAGTATGGCTGAATCAGGCCACAAGCCCATTTGCTCCAGCATCCTGTCTCTAACAATGATGTTTAAGAAAAGAAACAAGGCATGGAGCAAGTCCAGTGTGGTGCTTCCCATGGCATGTCCTGCCAGCATCAGCTTCCTGTTCTAGAGACTGTGTCAGCATCTTCGGTTTTAAAAAGTCTGATGGACTTCTATTCCACAAGTTTTCACTATGGATTCAACTTCTCTCCATAAAATGTATTTCCTTTTCTTTTTTTTTTTTAATGTAATGAGAAAGAAAACCACACAGAAAACTTTACTTTTATGCAGGAGAAGTTAGGAATGGTAATAGCATGATGGGAAATGTTATGTGGATCACCTGGTCATATTCCTATCAGTGGAACAGTGCCATCCTCTGCAAAAGGTCCCCCTCTGTGTCACTGCAGGACAGCTCTGTGCCCATCTGAGCAGCCCCTGAGTTTCCATCCATCTCTGCCCACAGCCAGGGTGCCCAGCACTCAGGTGTGTGCTTTTGCTCAAGCACAGACCTTCAGGGGATGATGGAATTTACAGTAATTTAACTTTCTCTTGCTGGCAAGGGATAAAGGTCAAGTCCAAACAGCCCATTAAGAATCTCAAGTGTTATTGTTATTATATGATACAGACACATAATCTCCTGCCCTTTTTAATGTTTGGCAATCTATAATCTGTGACTGTGAGAATGTCAGTGGAGTCCAGAGTGTGAGAAATGTACTTGGTTTCTATTATAAGGAAATATACAATTATATATAGTATACTATGGATAATGCAGTCAAAGGCACTGAGAAAATTAAAAGGTGGAATGGCATTGGAAAAAGTATAAATACTAGCTAAACAACAAAACTGTCCCAAATGCCTAACAGATGGAGTTAGAGTTATGGCTCATGAAATTATGAGCATGTATTTTCTATAGAATACTGTAGAAAAAAAAATTGTTATTCATGAAATTTGAAAATTTAAAATAATATAAATGAAAGGTATTTTCATCTCAACAGAACTGCACATGAATCTCTTATTCAGAACAAAAAAAAATTTCAGTTAAGAATTTTGCTTACTGTACTTTGGAAGTCTTTAAAATATGGATTAAATTATATTTACTCCTTACATATATGGTTTTACTGTTGATTTGACCTTGATTTCAGTTTGTTTATTTTGCTTCTGGTATATGCAAAATTAAAGTAATGATGCTTTAATTCTGAAGCTGTGTCCATATAGGATTAAAGGCAGTTTTGCTAACACACTTCCAAGTCACACCTGTAGGTGGTTCAGATCATTTTCCTGAATGCTTCTGTATAATCAAGGCTGGTGTGACATGCTAATATGGGAGACTGCTGTACTCCTGGATAATGAGAGTCAGGAAGAGAGCTATAAATATTTCTACAAAAGTTATTATTCAGTTTTGATTATTAATTAGTTTTCTAATAAAATATGCAGGAGTCAGTGGCATTTGCCTAAATTTCCCTGGAGTATTTGCCATTCCTATTAATTTTCTTTAGCATGAAATAAAAGAGTTCCCATGGACTGGCTAATGATGCAAGATGGAGTTGTGTTTCTCTTTCTATGCTTAGACCAAGTGGCTGAAACCTTGACCTCATTGATGTCATTGATAAAGTTTTCCCTGAATTTAGCAGAGGTGTATTTTAATTCAAAATAACTTCATACAGAAGGGAGAGGAAAAAAACCTGTGTATGTGCTGTGTAGAAATATCAACGTAATCTAAAGAGGTGTTTTATCAGATTAGTTCTTGGTTTCTTGTTTATGCCTTTGAGATCAGTATTAAAAAGAGATTTTGTTATCCAGTTAAATCTCACAAGAGAAGGATTCACCTCAGTTGGTTCAAAACCTAGTTCAAGGAGTGATTTTTTTTCATGTCTCTTTCCTCTTGATCATAGCAGTACCTAACTTGAAAGGAGACCATGAGCTAGACCCATTTCTTCTGACAGAGATTTATCTAAAATGTTACTGAACAATTATTTGAAATTAAGGGCATAAAAAAAAATCTAGTGGATGTTGGAGCAGGTCTTAAATTCTGTTTTGGTATTATTTATCTGATTGTGTAGATGATTTAAGTTTAGACAACCTGTTTACAGAAATTTAGATAACAGCCTGCATGGCTGAGTCTTTTCAGTTTTCATAGAACTGTGGAATCATTAAGGGTTTCTTGTCTCTAATGTCAGCTTCAATGACAATAGTTTTCTTAGCATTTGGCTATTCCAGAAGCAAGGTACTAGCATGTAAAGCCAGTGTGAATCCCCCAAGAAACTGGCAGCTTGCTACTTTACAATTTCCTTCATGTATCCCCAGTGAGATGTAATTCTACAATAATCTAGATCTTCCACCTTTTTTACAGCACCTAAAATTTTAGATCCAAATAAATTTTTCCCCAGGTGTTCACTAATAACACACTCAGTTTTACTTAACAGAAAGGTCTATGTAGAGCAAATACAGGTGAGAGTTACTTTCTGAAAGTTTACATTGCTTTTTGTGTGTTAGGCTTAGTGTAGGCCAGGTACCAGAGACTATGTCCCTTATGTTGGGCAGTAAGGGAATATAAAGTTTGCTTTAGCCACAAGGGGCTTATGCCAATATAGGAATTCAGTTTAAGCTAAAGATGGAGAGATTTATACTGGCTGAGAATTTGCTTATGCTTTAAGAAGCTTACTTTTATTTGGAGAGTTCAGAGATTTTAGGAAAGGCTTCAATTAGAAGAGTTTACATTTTGTAGATATATTTGCATACAAGTACTTATTTTTAATAAGAATTTTGTAACTTAAATTTGCATAGTTTTTATTCAGATTTAAAAGAATGATTTTAATTTTTTTTTTCCATAGCTTTCCCTGCCTTTATTTCATCCACTGTTGATGAGTTTGCATGTTCACCTATCACAGCTATACTGTAAAATCACTAACTTTTTTGAAATTCCACTGTATTTTCCTCCTGACTTTAGGAGGCTCAATACATACTTTACATAAATCTTTTTTCTTTTAATACCATAATAGTTTTCTATAAAGTTGTCCATTTGGCCAGGAATTTATATTTATTGCAAACCACAAAAGAAAAAAAAAAACATAAGTTGCTTGGGACCAAGAAATTCATATGCTTCAGGAAAGGTGAAGATTGATATCAAAATGAATACACTTACATTTCCTATGAGGGGAAATGTTTAGATTCAGGAATAGCATTGCCTGCTGTGTCTTGTATTGTGTCTGTTGTGCTGTGGTATAGTGCTGTAATCTCATCATTCTGCTTCTGCAAAACTGTTTTCAAAACTTCATATTTGATTTGGCAATTCCCCATTAACCTCAATGTTGATTGTGAAGGTAAGCAGCCATTATGTGTGCCTACAGTAATCCTGCATTTTGCTTAAAGAACTACATAGGAAGGAGAATTCCCTTTGAATTGCAGAGCAAATAACCTTGGTTTAGCTGTCCTGTGCAAAGTTTCTGGATGAGCTCAGTAGCATAGGAGCCTGCAGTTGATCAGTTTGCCACTGCCTTCAAAGGCAAGTATTGAACTGTTTCAGATGGGACATGATAGCTCAGCCACCAAATTAATCTATTTTTACATGATAAATGGTAATGACCCTCTTGTGTTCTTTGCAAAGAAAGGCTTGGCATCTTGATGTAATATTGCACCACATCTTTTTTGTGTGAGCTGATGAAAACCAGTGAGGCAATTTCAGAGGGAAGGCAGCACATCCCATTAACCTGTGCTGGGACTGAGTACCTGGTGTTCTGCTAAATCCCAGTTTGCAATCCAGAAAGATTAAACTTTCATCACAGTTTAAGCTAAATCACCAGCTCCTAACCACAGGGGCTGCAGGTTCCCTGCTCTGCAGCATCCCTGGGTGTCACGGTGCCTTGTTGCTGGGAGATGGGAAGCTGCCACTTACCCCCTCATCAGCCCAGTATTAAGAAGAAAACAATCATTTTGCTAGTCTCCTTCAAAGAGATTTTGGTTGCCAGGCCCTCAGTAAGTCTTTTCAGCCTGTGCAGAGGCAGCAAGGGTGATGTGCTCTGATGGGTGACTAAGCACAGGGACCCAAGGGTGGCACATCAATTCCCAGTTTTTTCAGTGGCCAGTGTGTCCATCTTACAAGTATTCATCATGCTACTGAGAAGATTTCCATAACAGGCAGGACCTGAGCCCACAAAAATGAGGAATTCCTTTCATAATGCTTCTATAAACATCTGGTTTCTGCCTAGCAGAGGTCATGTGCCTCTTCACTATCACTGCAAGAAAGACTGAGAATTTTTTTAGGTAGCAGGTACTTGAATGTATACCATTTTACATATTTTTTTTCTTTAATTACTTGATTCTTGTGTTTTTTAGAGACCTGGAGGCATAATTTTACTGTGTAATTTTTAAAGATTTGGACATTACAATATCTCTGACAATAAGCATAACAACAGCTAGGCAAAAAGAAAATTCTTAACCTAATTAAAAAATGTCCAAACAAATTCTGCAAGTCATACATATATGCATATTTTTCCATTAAACAAGCCTTCAGGGAAATTCCTGAGTAAAGTTGTGAATTACACTAACATAAGAATCAATAGATTTACCCAATAAAAATACCCATCCTAGTGCTGACCCCCTCCTGTTAAAAAAGCCATTTCTCCTGAGGGTCTGTGAAACATTAATGTCTAGGGGGGTTTTTTCTTTCTTTTTTTTCTTTTTTTTTTCTTTCTTTTTTTTTTCTTTCTATCCCAAGCAGGTGTTTTGATGCATATGAGTCAGGGAATAGCTTACAGAAACCTCATCCCAAAAGAGATTTGAGGTTTTTTATTTATTTATGGAGGTTTTAATTGCTTTCTGAAAGCAGGAGAAGTTAATAATGGTGCATAATCTTAGATGAGAAGCACCATGTCTAAATTGTATAAACACAGCTGGAGGGTGACTTAGATGGTGACTACTCCTTATCCACCCATGTTGGTGGAGCAGCTGCACTTCCCACGGGTAATTCCTGGGTATGCTTACTAGGAAGATGCAGATTATGATCAACTGCCCTCCAGAAATCCAGCACAGCCCAACTGAATATGGGTTTGTAGTTCCGCAGCCCACGTTTTTGTATGGAGGAGTTTGTCACAATTCCTGTAGAACTACTTCTTTGCAGGTATACTGGCTTTCCTCTGCAGGCAGACATTGCTCACAAAGTTAGGTCAGCAACAGAAAATATCTTGATTGCAAAGTGGTCATTCTTACCAGTTTAGCTGGTAAAAAGCAGTGACTTTGGCAGTGAATTTGCTTACCTTGACAAAGTGACACATGGCAGGGTAGTCCAGTGCAGTGGTTAACAGCATGACTCCACCTCTAGCACCAGTGGCAGGACCAGGGCAAGACAATTCAGTTTCACTTCCTAAGCCAACTCTGCAACTGCAGGATAATGAAGGAGATCCATGATTGCAGTGATCTGTAATTTCAACCACAGAATAAACAAAACTACTGTCCGACAAAAAAGAAAATAAGTGGCATATTCTATTTAATGGAACATTTATTACTTTTTTTATGCATTTGCCAAAATGACTGTTAGTGTGATATTGTGCTATAAATCTGTATGCTATTAAGTTTAAAACAATCTGTAATAAATTTGTCATGCTTCTTACTATCACCGTTTTTGTTATCTGGTATTTTATATTTCCCATCTGTGAATAACCAAGATATCTATGAATAAGCAATGTTATAAAATGCATAAATATTCAAAGAAAATAGTTTTGTACTGTCTTATGGTAATATTTGTCTGCTAGAAAGTGCAGTTTTTAACTTTGATATGGAAGAATGATTTACAGTGCCTGAAAAAATGCACTTTGTAACAGAACTAAGATGTTCTTCATTTCAGAAAAACACTGGTATTCAAAACTTCCTTGCTGACTCCCTCAGCCATGTCTCGTAAGACAGTTCATTGGAAGCTATTGAACAGAAATCTAAAGCTCATGACTTAGCACTGCCAGTACCTATGCTTGTGTCACCAGGCTGCTGCAACATACCATTTGTTTCCTTTAGAGAGGTTTGCAAGAGGTGGCTTGAAGATATTACATTGTGGAAGAAAACTGAATTGAAGCTTAGTGAGCTCTTATTGAACTGGCATTGCTGAAAAGATTGTGGAATTTAACCTATGGCACAGTAAAACAAAAGAATTGTATTACTAAGGTGTATGACCCGTAGAGAGCTAAAAAAGTGAGAAGTTAAATTTTATATTTAGTCCAAAGTCGCTGTCTGTGGTGTAAAATGTGACATCCAAAGTGGCCATCTTTACTCAATGAGCTAAAAATTTTGTTATATCTAAATGCAGTGTAACAGAACAATGTGGAAATGTTAAATTGTAGATCCTAGAGCTTTGTGTGGCCCCATTTTTCCTTAAATGTTGATCTGTGTGTGGAATGGCACAGGATTATATGGAGGAAAAAAAACTCATTGAAAAACCACACATGGATGAGGCATTCTTCTGTATATATTTTTTCTGTAGAATCACTCAATTAGTAAAAATACATTTTTCCTGGTGATACAAGCTACTTCATTAATCTTTTTATTTGTTTACTTGTTTGGTTGGCTTTTCATCCTTGTAAATACTAGGACAGGGAATCTGGTTTTTTTTAAAGGTCTGCTGGTCTAGGTCTGCAAAGCAGAGCTCCTGACCTCCAAGATTCTGTAGTGGACCTGGGCTGCTCACTGCAGAGCTGTGCACTGGACACGCCTTCCCTGCACCTCAGTTTGCACAGAAAGCACCCCAGTCCTGCAGCCTGCGAGACACTCACAGCAGGGCCCAGCAGAATTCCCCACCTTGTACCCCCCAGCATGGGTGCACCTGGCAGCACAGGGACACACAGCCTTCCAGAGGCACAGCACAAGTGCAAGACAAGGGAGAAGAGTTAAAAAGAAGCTGGAAAAAAAATGGGCAATTAAAACCAAGGCTGGAGAAAAGCAGTGCAATCAGATCCTCAGTATTACAAAGCACCTCATTTTCCTTCCTTACAAAGCTGGAACAAGAGAGAGATCTAAATCTAATCAAACCTAGAAGAATGCTTGCCTTAGTCCTGCAAAGAAAGCAAACCAAATAAACAAACACCACAGATTGAAAATTTCAGATGACAAAAAGAAAATAAAAGTGTTTATTTATTTATTACTGCAGTAATTTATCTCCAGTTTAAATTTTGGTTTTGTTACATGACTCTTACCAAACCTCAGTTCACTCACTTGCAAAACTGGTATGCTACTTACCTAGCAGGAGCCTTCCAAATATGAATAGGTGTGTTGCATTCTTTACTTGGCTAAATGTTTCAGAAATTCTTTCTGAGATTCCTGAGTAACAGGCACAAACTATAAAGTGTTGCTACTATTACTCTGAGCTTTGTATTAGGGGCCTGACTCAATGAAAATAACAGTGACCCACTTCAATCAAGTTCTGTATTTCTTCTGAAAACTTGCTGGGTTTATCCATAAACGTGAGCATGAGGGAGAACTGTTTCAGCACATTTAAGGAAGGAAAAAAATGTGATACTATTTTTTTTTTAATCCATGTTTAGACACATAAAGGGGATGGAATTAAAAGCTGCTGAAAATTTCAGATGTCAGCATCTTGAAAGAGTGCTGGGAAGGCTTCTGTCCCTGAGCACCAGGAAGCAACTGGCCTGATTCTTAACTGTGGATTCAAGTAATGCCAGATCTTCAGTTTTGAAGATGCTGTCTGAAACCTCTGGATATTTGAAACACCCAAATCCTCTATTAGTAGCGGTTAACCTTTTCTATGCCTTGGAAAATCTGTGGGACAGCTTTCAGTAAATAGTAGTAAAATCATGTTCTCTTTTTTTGTGTGTGTGGAGAAATAACTCCCTGAATCTCATTCTTTTGGATCAACTGTAGGCAATGCTCTGGCACAAATACTGACTGCCAATGTAAAAATGTTGAGCTGCAGTCAGCAGACTCATCACACTCTAAATATTGTAGCTTGTGGAAAGAAATGCAGTGTGGGAGTAACCTTTTACTCCCTTCTACATACTTGTGGAGGCTTTCTGTCCTTTTGCACAGTTGTAAGTGATTGAACGTAAAGCAAAGCCCTGCTGGGGGCTGTGGAGCACTGCTGGAGGCAGACCAGAGCAAGTGACTCCATTTGCCTTCCTGCCAAGTAGTTTAAAGGGTACCTTTAGCCCCAGTGTGTGTGTGGGGGTATTAAATGAGGTCTCTGTTTGCCCTGCCCAGGGTATGGCTGAGTGAGGATGCTCAGTTATTAATGATGAGGATTTTCTGCCCTCAAGAACGCCCATAGCACCCTTTAACTGCAGCTGGAACCACCTGGGCTCGGGCACACATCCCTGCTGGGTCAGGCAGAGGTGCTCAAATTAGCTTTCAGAAAATCACGTGTATGGGAGGCCAGTGCAAACATCAGAACAGACACTCCCTGGGATTTATATACCAATAACCAGAAAATACTCTCCTGCTCACAGGCATGCCTG
Source organism: Ammospiza nelsoni (assembly GCF_027579445.1). NCBI lineage: Eukaryota > Metazoa > Chordata > Aves > Passeriformes > Passerellidae > Ammospiza > Ammospiza nelsoni. The sequence goes on from NC_080635.1 coordinate 84,988,382, forward strand.
AGGTTTGGTCCTTCCCTTCAAGGCTTAATAGTCTCTGGAGAACAAAAAAGCCAGTCAAGTGCTTACTACTTTCCATCTAGTGCCTGATAGCTGGTGACTGAAGAGGATGACACCACCTAAGTGAGCCCACTGTGCCTCCATTTACAGACTGAACTGACAGCAGTAATTATACCTCACATACATCCATTTCCTGCCTACTCAGTGAGGAAATCATGTGCATTTGTTGTAAGTTAAAATACCACAGCGAGCCAAGCTAGGGGATCACCAAATTATCCCAAACACCAATACAATATTTCCTCCTTGTCCTGTCAGCTCCCCTTGGGCTTAGCCTTTCCATTTTGGGGGCATTTGTTGGTAGAGCTTAATATAATTAAACTATGAAAAGGTGAAAAAAAGGATCATGTTTTTTGTCAGTATATTTTGTTAATATAACTGTGTTAAGTTATCAAAACAGCACTCCCAGCTAATATTACCAGAGCAGTGTTTTCTAGCCTCAGATTTAGCCTATTTTTAAGCAATTGAAAAACAACAGCAGTTTTGGTCACCTTGGCATTTCTGCTGCTTCATATTGGGTGTTTCTGCAGGAATAGGACATCCATCCTCTTGCATTGCCAGCCAACTGAGCCATTCTGGTGTCTCTGAACATATGTCAAGAGAGGACTGAAACATCTCAATTGAGTAAGTTTGGTGACACAAACCAACAAGGCAGGTTACTTCTTTGCATGAAGCTAGTACGTTTCAGTGGAGGTGTAGAAGTACTTTGTTGATATAATCTAGAATAAAAAAAAAATATTATAAAATTTGTATTGGGTTTGCATGGCCTGGTTTTGGTAGTGGAGGGGCTACAGGGGTGGCTTCTGAGAGCAGCTGCCAGAAGCTTCTCCATGTCCAGCAGAACCAATGCCAGACAGCTCCAGGATGGATGTGCTGGGCTAATGAGACACGGTGACACCTATGGGATAACACAGCTGAGAAGGGAAAAGTCACTGCACAGTTTTAACTGCAGCCAGAGAAGAGCAGGGTGAGAACATGAGAGGAGCAGCCCTGCAGACAGCAAGCAGGGTCAGTGCAGAAGGAGGGGCAGGAGGTGCTCCAGGCTCCAGAGCTGAGATTCCCCTGCAGCCCCTGGTGCAGCCCATGGTGAGGCAGCTGTGCCCCTGCAGCCCATGGGGATGCACAGGGATGCAGAGATCCACCTGCAGCCCATGCAGGAGACCCACACTGGAGCAGGGGGTGCCTGAGAGGAGGCTGTGACCCCGTGGGAGGCCCGTGCTGGAGCAGGGTCCTGGCAGGGGCCTGCAGGGCTGTGGAGAGAGGAGCCCACCCTGGAGCAGGTTTGCTGGTGGCACTTGTGACCCTGTGGGGGACCCAGGCTGGAGCAGCCTGTGCCTGAGGGACTGCTCTCTGTGCAAGTGATCCACCCTGCAGCAGTTTGGGGGGAATTGGTGCCTGTGGGATGGACTCACACTGGAGAAGCTCATAGAGAACTATTTCCAGTGGGGAGAACCCCATGTCAGAGTAGGGGAAGGACTCCTCTCCCTGAGCAGCAGCAACAACCTGGGATTGACTGACCATAACCCCCATTCCCATCTCCCTGCACAGCTGGGGGAGGAGGAAGAGGTGGGAAGGAGGAGTAGGGAGAAGATGTTTTTAAGATCTTATTTTATTTCTCATTATCCTGCACTGATTTTTTTAGTACTAAATTCAATTAATATCCCCAGTTTGAGTCTGTTTTGCCTGTGCGTGATCTGTGTCCTGAAATCAACCCATGAACTTTTTGGTACATTTTTCTGTCTCCTTTGCAGCAGCAGAAGAAAAAATGGATTTGGTGGGTACCTGGCTTCCACCCAGGGTCAGCCTACTATAAACAAAAAGCTCATTTTTGTTTTGGGTTATGCAAATACACTTCATGTTGCATTCATAGGTATGAGGAACATAAAGTTACTTACATATATACCTACTTGCTGACATTTGTCTGTAATAATAAGAAAATAATAGGGACAGTTAGAACAAAGCATGGCTGTTAACTCACTAGCAAAAAGGAAGACTATGATTGTATATGTAAACTGCAATGTATATGTTGTATATGTATATGATTGTATATGTAGGCTGCAATGCAATAGACAGGGGAAATTGTATTTCCATAAAAGACACTAGGAAAAAGAATATGCACATATTTTATAGTCTCATATATATACATTCCTTACATGGTAAATAAAACTCTTGGTTAAAAAAATTATCTCACTGTTCAGCATAAGAAAACTTGTTTCACATGAAAGTTTTATTTCAGTTTTTTTGAATAGTGAGGAGAAGTATCTAAACTGAATTTTTGCCTTCATAAAAGGGATACAGAAGAGCTCTTTATATGTAAGACATTGTAGGGAAAATGTGAAAAAGAAATTGAAATACATATTTTCAGAATGTATTTGGGCTAACTCTATAAAAATAACTGCAGGTCTGCCAAAACACAAGAGAGAGAAACAGAGAGAGACAGAGAGAAAGGAGGTCAAGCTGAAGTGTCCTGGCAGGACTGCTGGACATAGGCCTGTTTGGCATCATGTGTACTCACATCTGTGAGCTGGGGCTGTGTGTTCAAGGACAGGATCTGTTTCTCTGCAAGAAACCCTGTGCACCAAACTTCTCCAGGAGCTCCACAAAGGGCTGGTAGTGGCAGCTTTCCCTGCTCCACCCAAGATTTCACAGCAGTCCAAACTTGGCCACCCTGGTGCTGCTGGAAGACCTCAGACTGCCTGCCCTCAGGGCTCCTCAGTGCTTGGAAAGTTTCTGAAATAGCTATTCCAGAGCATAATTTGGGCGTACATCTTCTCTGGATGCTCCTATTTCAGAGTAGAAATGCTTTTTTTGGTCTGACTCTAATTCTTATTCAGAGCTAATTCAGAAACTGGGTGGCTGCATAGAAAATAGGTATTAAAAATTTATTCTGGAATAATAGTCACAGCTCTCATTTCTGCATCAGATATAGGGGAGTGCCTCTTCCAGTGCATTTCCACATGGAGGTGAGCCCTGAGTGTTCTACCACCTGTTTTTTTCCCCATCAGATAAAGAGAAATCCATATGCCACAGTCCTGAGAAATAAATGAAAACCCTTTGAAATTAAATGCTGCTTTAAACTGAAGTTATTTTGACAATAGATCAATCAAAGGTATCACGCTTTACTCATGGTGCCTGGAGAGTTGAATTCTGAGCTGTGGTTTCTGTTGCATCACTGAGTTACTCATTGTCTTAAACTTAACTAAGGATGATTCATGGGCAATTAAAAATGGCAAGGAGGAGAAATGCCACCCTGGTGGGATCCAACAGGTAGGTGTTGTCAGGTGCAGAAACTCAAGCAGCAGGGAGGTGTTGTCCCAAACCCAGTCTCACCAGCAAAGCAGCATGGATGCAACCAGTTTAAACCATGCCTGGGAACAATGTACCAAATTTCTGTACCAGTCTCCAGGCAGTGCAAAGCAGATAGAGTCAGCTCTGCACCCCTGTGCCTGAAGGACCCTGCCCAGGAGCCCTTTATAGCCTTTGTTTGCCATGTTTGCCTCACACAGCTCCACAGTGAGGTGCCAACTGGAACAGAAATGCTGCTGGACTGAAGGAGCTAACCAGTTTTTGTGGTATATATTACAGCAAGAACCACTATCAATTTCATATCTTTTCTACTAACAAAACAGGTTTAGATTGGACATTAGGAGGAATTTCTTCACTGAAAGGGTGGTCGAACATTGGAAGAGGGTTCCTAGGGAAGTAGTGGAGTCACCATCCCTAGAAGTGTTCAAAAAACATGTAGATGCAGTGCTTAGGGACATGTTTTTGTCGTGGGCTTGGCAGTGTAAGGTTAGTGGTTGGACTCAATGACCTTAGAGGCCTTTCCCAACCTTAGTCATTCAATGATTCCAGGTGTCCAAAAGCATGGAAGGAAAGGCAGAGGTGCTGTGAACTTGGGCAACTACCCTTGGTCCACAGTCAGCAGTCTCTTGAAGGACAAGTGAGATCAAGATCTGAGCTGAGGTGGTCTGAAGTTCTTCCTAGAAGAGACTTCCTCTCCACTGCCCTCACAGGGAGACCCCACTGGCTCTCAAACAGGTGCTCTTACAGCAGGTGATGTTAGCAGCTCCAGGAACACTCAGGTCTGTAGTAAAATGATAGCACAGAGCAACAATGGGAAGGCTGAGCTTTCCCTAAATCTGAGCTCAAGATGAAAAAGACAAGATCTACACCTGTCAAAAGACAGATATCAGGCTGTTGGGACTCTCACAGTTACTGGTAGAAGGCCAACAAGTAATAAATAATCACAAAGACAGTCTATTAATTTCTTCACGAGAGCTGGCCAAAAATAGGCCACTGCTATTTGTAGCTGAGAGAGAAACCATGGATGGCTACAGAGAAATAAATTGTTGTTATGAATTATAAGTTAATGGGCATTGAAAATGCTAAATTATAGATATTAAGTATTTATGCAAATTATATTCCTTCATCTAATCATTTATTTACAGGAAGCACTTATATAGTACTTTAACAGAGTGACTGCAGTGGCAGAAACAGTCCTATTGATGCATAACCTGAAGTATTAGAAGTAAACAAACTCCTGTTATAAATGGTATTGTCTTCTTTTCAGGAACCTCAAAGCTTTTCATAATGTTAACAATGTCTTAAGGTGGTCCTCAGAAATATAGGGATGGGCAACCTGAGGCACAAAACTGCTAAGGGAAGTAAGAGCCAGGTTTTTCATCTTAAGTTTCACGTACCAGTTTCACTGCAGGTGGCAATGCTTGGCTTAACATGTTGCCATGCCCATCACCCAAGCCTAGGCTACCCACTGCCCCAGCCTGGCTGTGCTCCTCAGGTATATCTGCATGATTACTCACTGGACGACTTCCATACAGCAGATTATCCCATTTTTTAAAAAATAAGAGCTTTAAATAGTGTTTTTAAAAAGTGGTTTATTTTTTAAATTACACAGTTGCCTTGGCAGGAATAGATGGTGGCAGGATCAAGCTGCAGCAGTAGTGGAGCTGGGGACAATGTCAGCCCCCAGGTGGGGCAGGGAATCTGTGCTCTCCACCCAGGAGACTCATCAAGCCTCCCCTTTACCCTGTGAAGATGGCAGTTCTCCTCTTCATGCACTGCTGAAGCATTGTTTTGCAGGAGGTTGGGTGAAGTCCAGCAAATACATCTTTGTTTTTCAATCTGGTCACATAAAATTCTCTCTGGGTTTTATGGTTGTGCTGGCTGCTCTCTCTTCAGATTAAATGAGCAAACAATTAAGTGTCCCACTGCTCAGCCAGACCTAAAGCAATGGTGGTGACTGCCAAGGACTAGACTGACTACAAACACTAACACTGGGAATTAATTAATTCAGTGTTTATATGTGTCTGCGACTTATAGAACAGGCAGAATTTCAGCAGAAAGCCGTGCAGACAGGAAAATTCATGTTTGTAAGTCAGAAAGAAAACCAGAAAACCACTTTTTGGACAGAATGCTAGCTGAACACCAGGATTGAAATATGAAAAGGGAAATTGGCTCTGTATGATTTTCGTGCTTAGGAGAACATTATTTGCCAATAAACATAGTCATATCCAAGAAATAGCTGACTGTCATCATTTTCTCCTATGGAGTAGGGTGCACAGATCATTGCACACAAGGCAAATTCTTAAGATGAAAAGAATGAAAACATGAGATCTGATCTGATGCATTTGAGGCCTCTACTTGGGTATTTCAAAGTTGCCCATTAATTTGAAATCAGAAAACTTTGTCATCCAAAGCAAGCTCTGCTGAAACTGCCTGTAGCTCTGCCAAAGCCTGGCAGTGGTGACACAGCCCTCAATGCAGCCCAGGCCAAGGCACAGACTTACTCATCATGTGTCCAGCAGAAATCCTAAACTCTTCCTTTGCTGGGAGATGCAGCATGAAGAGTCTGTGGCCACTACATGAGATTTTTATTTCTTGCTTGTTGAAATGAAACCATAGTTCATACCAAAAGCTTTCATTAAAAACTGGGATGAGACAACTTGAAAATAGGATGATTTCACTGTCTTACCACATTTCCTGCCAACCCCTGTGTGGGACTGGCCATGCACTAGCCATGTAAAAGTTAATGGGAATGGAGGTGTAGGTGATGTAGGGCTTTACCAGCTGTGAGGGACAGGAGCACTCCCCACAACCTGAAGGACAAATGAAGAACCAGCTACCCAGATCCTATCACATCACCAGATACCCAACTCTTGGCTTTTTTGATCCATTTAAAATCTTAAAAGTAGTAAATATGAAGTAAATCATTTAGCAATCCCTGGAAGAAGTATTGGTATGCAGAGGCGTTTTTGTTTCCCAAATCTAATTATTTTTCCTCCCCTCTTTTTCCCAATTCCTGCTCTATTTCCTCTCTATCATTCTCACTCCTGTTTAAAACTTTCTTCTTCTTTGCACTGCTCCTTTCAATAAAGGGGAAAGAAATAATGTGGTCCTTCATTTTACTGCCCCTTTGTAGCAAAATCCGAAGGAGAAAATACAGCAGAGAAGGGAGGAGAAGCACATTTACATTTCTTCTAACTACTGCTGCTGCTGACATTTATACTTATTTGATTTACACACATTCTAATTAATACAAGTAGTAAAGGGGGGAGCTCAGCAGTGAAGCTACAAAAGTTTACAAGTTGCTTTCACATGTTTATTGCTTTGCTAAATCCCAGATCCCTAATCAGTTTAACAGATTATTCCCTGCATTCATAATGCTCCACTGACAATGAAATGTAAACAACCTGCTGCAATGGGAGAGGTAAGATCTATAGAGAAGATCTCAGCATTAACTTATGTCTCTGTTCCTGGTGTCAGAAAAAAAACCACACAGTAATTCAAGGCTCAAGTGAGAAGCTTTTCTGCAAGTGAAAACAATCTCACTGATCAAAAAAAATTGTAGGAGTACATATCCAAGGAACATGTTATCCCACAATTATTAATTGGTGAATACAGTAGCCAGCACTCCAGTGAACAGAAACAATTTCTCCAAAAAGAGAAAAAGAGAATTTGCATAGCCACAAAAAAACTGACCAAAACCAAACATTGTAGCTTGAGGAAAAGATAAATATCAAAGCATTAAAAAGTATAAATTTATATTAGCATAAGGAGGAAGGGTCCAGAAGAGCTCTCTACTGCCCCTTGTATAGCCTGGGAGCTTTTAGGGAGATACACTCAAAAGGAAGAAGGAACTTCATGATATGACATTTCCTTTCTGTGATTAAGAAATGGGTATTCTTTTTGCTTTTACTCTAAAAACAGTGGGATTCAGAAAAGCTGACCATTTTTGCAGCTTTTAATCTAAATTACTTTTTTCCCCCTATATGCTACTCATGACAAGGTCACAGTATTTTTGTGTCCCTGCATAACACACTATATCTTCAAAGAGTGCTGAGCACCACAGGGAAGATGATCCTGCTTTTACCTGGACAGTGTGCAGGTTAAAGGTAGATCCTACCTCAAATTTCATCCTGTACTCCTGTGAGTGGGCCCCACTATGAGCTGGCTTTGAGTGGTATTCACTGTAGAAACTTGATTTTCCAGCCTAGAGCTGACCTCTCTTCAGTCAGCATCTGTAGGAATCAAACCAAACCCGTCAGATAGAGTGCAGGGCTTCCAAGCAAAGGAGCACACACCAGCTGGCCAGGCTGCACCTACGTGTGTTCAGCTGTGTATTCAATTAAAAATGCAAAAAGAACTTACACATTTTGTCAGTTCCCTGCAATCATTAGGCATTTCTCTGCCTTTACCAGTTCATACCCCAATCACAAACTTTTAAATAAGTAGGCACTCCTCAATGACTTCTAGCTGTAAGAAATGGGTCTCAGAAGGACAGAATCATTTATTCTGAGTTCTTGAGCCCTGAGCAACAAGTTCAATTTGTTACACATCATATTAGACTGCAAAGCAGTCCAGGTTGCTATAGGGAATTCCATAACAAAAAAAATTGATACTAATTCAAATAAAAACATCTTTAGTCTGCTCTGCAGTCAAGGAAGGCAAAGCCTATTCATAGTCTCCTGATACTAGTTCAAAAAAGCATCACTTTACAGACAGAAACATATAGCCTGTTTTCTCATTACCACCCATCAACAGCAACGACAGCCTGACTGACAGACAATTTCAGTGTTCCCCTAAGCCCTCCATCCTCAAACCAATATTTCACAGCTTCAGCATATCTATTACAGCAGGAAATGTTCCGTTTATTCACAGGCATTTACAATGCTGACCATTTTGTTCAAAAATCAGTCCCAGCACTGGATGCTTTGCTGCAGCTTTCCCATCATGTGGGACCAGTAGCTGAAGCCTGCAGCTTTTCACTGACATCTTCCCAAAGGTGTGTGAGCAATCAGAGAGATGCAGCCCAGCTGATCTCTGCAGCTCCTTGTCAGAGGAGGTGACAGTGGTTAACACAGCTCTTCCAGGGGTGTAACCTAACCTGTGACTAGATTCAATTGATCTATTGTGATTGGTAAGATTAGATCACTCCTGCACTTTCAAGGAACTCTGCTGCAGGAGTGGAGCCAAAGAGTTCATCTGGATCTGATGATCTTCCAGTAGACAGCACAATGCTGGCTCAGGGAAGCACTCCTACAGGAATTTTACCCAAAAAGACATCTATTACAAGGTGGGAATTGTGACTTAGTGCTCCAACTGGAAGAGAATTTCAGCCTTGGCCACTCAGTGGAAGGTTTCATGTGCCAAATATCCTGTATGATGTTCTGATCTTAGAATTTTCTTGGAGTGTATGTAGGACTATAGCTGCAGAAATTTTCTGAAATTATCCTCCAGTGTGACACTTCTTTATGGAGTACAACAACTAAATAGCAGAGTGTAGGCCAAACCACTGGGCCACATAGGAAGGCTTAAGCAGGAATTAATTTAAAGTACTATTTGGACCTAATCCCAAATGCAGGAGTTCAGGTATTTAATTGCAGTGCAGCTGTTCATACCACTGTGCCAGAAGAAAAAAAGCATCAAGGAGGCTGGGAGAGCAAGGCAGTATGGCCTCATGGGGTAGCACAAGGAAGAGAGGGGTGTATTTGGAAACCATTTGTATAGTCCTTCTGTAATCTGAAAAATAAGAGTTTGTAGTGGTCAGTCCTGTGCTAAATCACGTTTTCCTTCGTCACTGCAAAAGTCAAGGAAAGGGACTCCTCCTGCAGATAGTGAACATCCCTCCCCTTGTGCCTGCTTGCTGGAAACAAGGACAGCACTGAAGCAGCTCCCAGTTCACATCCTGGCAACAGCAAGTCTTGCCTGAATACTTCAGCCCAAGGCAGCACGACAGGATGCTTTAAGGCAGCAAGGTACAAGTGCTTCTCTTCAGAACAGACCGTGCTGCTGAGCTGGAGCACACCCACCATCCTCAGGGGGACCAGCCCTGAATCACACAATGTAACTGAGCACACCAACAGCCCAGGGACAGACAAGCTACTTCCATTCAACTGCATGGCCCCAGCTGCCCAAATACACATCTCTTACCAGTGGGAAACACACAGGAGCTCCTGATGTGCTGCTGCTCTCTGCTGAGAGTTGGACAGTTTCATATTTCCCATAGAGTAAAACTTTTCAGGTCATCTGTTCCTGGGCTGTAGCTATCACATAACTTCAGAGGATATTGTGCCTACAGGTCCATAATCCTGAGAGCAGCATCAAGCTCAAAGGTCTGAGAAAACAATAGGAATAACTTATTCAAAAATTAATTATAATTAGTATTCCAAGGTGAATGGACAAAGGAAATATACAACTAACAATTTTATCCTAAACAATCAGGATAATTACATTTGTATTTGTTTAGAAGACCTCTGCAGCTGTGTCAGGTTAGCATGTTTTCCTGCAGGAACTCATTAATTTAAGAAAAGCCATACCTTGAAATAATTTTTTACCAGATAGATGGAGAAAAGGCTGATGGATGCAGATGGCTCTGTGATGCAACTGTTTTCCTGCTGAAAGCAGGAGTAACAGACAAGACAGCAAAGGTTCCCAGCTTCCTTCCCTGCTGGGCTATGCCTGAAAGCTTCTTTTATTTCTTCCTTCCTCTCAAGTGTTACTCTAGTTCCTGTTTTGACTTCAGTTTCTCTAGGCTCTGTGTGCTGGTGTTTTTTCCTGTTTCCCTTTGGAAAGGAGCAGTTCACTGACTCCCACCCCAAGTGACAGCCTTGCCTGTGCCTTGGGGTTGTGGGATCCGCCGAGTGTGCTCTCATTTCTGCCACACCAGCCCATAAAATACTCTTGCTCTGTCTTACAACTACTTTAAGCACAAGGGAGCTGCAGTTCTAGCACAACTGTCCTCTTCTGCCACTCTAGCACCACTGTCCTATTCTGCTGCGCCTTGGTGGAAACACGTAAATAGACAGTGGTAACAACATAACAACTATAGTAAATGTGGGTAAATTGTTCTGTGTTTGTAAGTCATATAAATACATTGGTAATATAAAACACAGAATCACATCTGATAAATACACAAACACATTTTTTAATTATATGAAGCATAAATATATATATTTTATAATGTAAATAATACTTCATATAATAACAGCTATGTAATGACATATTCATATATAAAGAATAGTATATAGTATACAGTATATATGTAATGTAAGTTTGTATAAGTAACATATGTAGTATTTTTATATATGTCATATAACAGACATAAATTGTTATATTTTATATTTATACATTTTACATAATAACATGCATGTAATATACACTATATGCATTATATGCATTGTAACTGCATAATACAATTTGTTAGACATAATGCTATATGTGTACATAAACCTCTCAGCTGACGTACATGAGTGGATCTGTCAGATTTGGCTTGTGCCTTGCAGTGCCAAGCAGTTTTGTTACTATCTGGAAAGATTGCAGTGCAATTCCTGAAGAGGAGGCACAAGGAGAGCAGAGGTGCCCTAATGTGCCTTTTTTAAAACTTCAAAAAGAAAATTAACATTGTGGTGACCAGCTCTTGCATCTTTTCATTTTAGTACTAGTTTTCCATAAATTGCTTTTTTAACCTAAATATATAGGTGGCAACGACAGTGTTATGTAGAGCTCTTTTAATGTTACCCACTGCTGCAGGACATCCCTGCCTGACATATTTGCCCAGATGTTTGTTATTTTCTTTCTATGGATTGTGTTTAGTTCCCAGGAAATAATTCAGACAAAAATGAAATATTGAGTAAAGGTTCTCTGGATATGGCTCCTTCCCTGAGAGTGCTGGCTGGTAGGCGACTTCCCAGAGAGTGGTGAGATTTATGTCCTGGGATAAGGAGGATGCACATCATCTTCAGAGCTGTGAGGCTGCCTCCACACAAACATCTGAAAAGCTGATTATCTGAAGTGCTTGGAAAGTGTTTCTTGCACAAATGTGCTCTTTCAGACTTTCAAGATAGCACCTATCACTGCCGTTGCCTCTTGCAGAAAGACATTATTGAGAATTCTCTAGAAAAAAGACAGTGATAGTTATTATGCAAAGGATGGTGTAGGGGTGGCAGAGGTTTCAGATGGGAATTTGAGTTATAGCTTTGGGCAACTGGGCACAGGCAGAAATGTGTAGAGACAGCCAAGAGCAGTGATTGATTTCCCAGTCTCCAGCCGCACCAACATTCATCTGATCGCACTGATCTTTTTTTATTATGATTTATTTATTTATTTAGGGTGTGTATTTTCCTCTGTGCTGTTCCACAGAACTGCTTTTAGGTGAATTTATGACAGGACTTTCATTTAAATTGGCAGAAGTCTTTCTTTTTCTTTCTTTCTTTCTTTCTTGTTCATACTCTTAGAAGGATCAGGAAGTAATTGCACATAAAATGTGGATTGCTAAATAACATTTAGTCCAATTTTTTCATTATTGATATTCAGAAACAACTATACAACATAAGGAAAAAATCCATCTGGAGAATTCAAGAGTTAAACACAAAATTATGGGGTTTGTAATGTTGATTTGATGGCAGATTTGCATGAATTTAGACCCTGATCCAAATGAAATAAGGTCAACACCAGGACAGTTATGGTCAGCAGACCTTGTCTGCTGCCTGTGGAGTGCTGAGGTGCAAGTGATGAAAAATTTTATATCAGGTTTGATGCTGAAGGTTTGCCTTGTCCAATCATTCCCTCTGGTACCTCTGCAGGATGCTGACAAATTCAGTGGGGTTGAATCAGTGTGAGTAGCATTTGAATATTTCAAAACTGATAGAGCAATGCTGGAGCTATTTAAGTTTGGACTATTTTGGGATGCTTTGTAGAGTTCATCCCACAAACTGCACTGCCTCCTGCTTTGTATTCTGTGACGTCAGTCAGCTGTTCCTTTGAAGGGATCCTATTAACAGACTCCCCACCCCCAAATTGTGATGTCTCATAGAGTCACACTTCATTTTAGTGTTTCTCTCTGACAATCTGCCACTAAAGAGAGAGTTATCATCTGCTTATAGATTAATTACAGTCTATCCCCATATATTCCCATGCCCTACCCTGAAGGGTATACCACTAAGTGTAAAAAAAAGCCCTTTCTGAATGGGTCATATATAGCGTTATATACTTACTGTAACACTTCATGTATAGAAAAAATTGCTGATGGGTTTTTGTCACCTTGAATCCTTCCTATAATAACCACCCATCCATATGTTGCCAGTAGGTTTGACAGTGTGGGGATGTGTTTGTTATATGGGGGGGGGATCTTGGCTCACAGTTGTAGGGGGATAGAACATAAGTAAATAAAGGTAGTATAGAATGTAATCGTATCCCCTAAAGAGTTGCAGCTGAGCCCATTACTAAGGATTAGGAGCAGGCCTGATGTTAACAGGCCACAGCTGTAGCCAATCAGAAGAGTGTTATAAAAGAGTGGATTGGTGGGAACTGGCATTAGTTGGCTGCTCTGAGGACAAGGAAGAGTCGGTGCCTGGAGGAGTTGCCTACAAGAAACATCAAGGAGGTGTGAAACTCTAGCAATATGGAACCTTTGTAATATAATGATGATAGAGCTCTTGCACTATAATGACAACACACAGTGCTGCTCTGGGACCACCTCAGAGGGTTGTTGTTACAGCTGTGGGGTAGTGGTCGGTGCCATACTGGCTCTTCTTCCTAAACACACCCCAAAACCTCCCAGTGATGTTGGAGCACCAGGACCAGCTGAAGTGACCACCCCGTGGTGGGGCTGCAGCATCCAGGACACACGGGCAGAGTAGGTGTGCATTTCCAGGCAATCCCAACCATCATACAGCAGGAAACATCTTTCCCCTGGGGTTTTAACAGCGTGAGTTTGGCACACATTGGTGTGTGGGCACCACCATTCTTATGGATGGTGCACAGTGAGGTTCTGACAAAAGAAGGCTCCATGTAGGGAAAACTGTACTGGAGATATGGTGTCTCACTGCAGGACCTGAGATTTTTGTGTTATCGCAGCTAATCTCTCTTTAGTTCATGGGTTGTTTCAACACAGAGGAATTTCATAAGATTTGTGCTTGCATGAGGGATGTTGCAGAGGAAGATAGCTGAACAGTTAGAAATGTTAAAGCAGTTAAAGAAATGTATTGGTGACATAAGGATATGCACTTAAATCAGAACTTAGCTAGATATACTAAATCTAAATGTCCAAAATTGGAATCAAGGCCCAGAGTGAAGCAATAAACTAACACACACCCTCTCCTTTTGTACACAGAAGTCCTTCAACCATAGAAATCCCCTGTCCTTCCCACTCTATGGAGCAGGCTTTAGTCTATGGCACTTGTATATGGATGGGATTTGCAAAGCTGCTCCCCACACCTCTAGTCTTGGTGCAATTTCTGATTCTGTTTATGGTAAAGGAGCAAACTGGGGCACCACAGAAAGCCTGGCCCTCACATTTGACCCCCAGCATTTCCTGGGGCTGCAGAACTCCACGTGTTCCTCCGTACACTCTCCACAGGCACGTTAGCCAGCAGGATGTGTTATGTGCAGAGTTGGAGTGAGAGACCACAGCAGTCCAGAAGGAGCCTCAGCCAGGAGCTTTTGCATCAATTTGATAGCCTCTGACTTCTTTAAATATATTTAGAGTTGTTTTAAAGTGGCAAATGTTACCTTGTTCCCCATAAGTTATTCCACAGATAAGGCAGTTATTTGGCATTGATACAAAGATGATTTACGTGTCTAAACCGCTCACCCTCGTTGTGTGCTCAGCTGGTACATGGGAGTCATACCCAGGCAGGCTCCCAAAGAAGAATATACCTCATCCCTTGTCAAAAGAAGGAAAAGTTAAATTTGCCAACACTACAGTTTTCATAGGACTTAAAAGGAAAAGCAGCTGGGGCTAAAAGGTGATCTATCTGTATTTGCAGGACTGCTCTCTTCCACTTCTTTGTTTCTCTTATAAGCACAGATACAAGGGGTTGAACAAATCCTCACTTGTTCCTGCCCTGAGAAATTTTCTTGATTTGGCAAAAATAATCGTGCATTTAAAAAAAAAAAAAAAAGTTCTTTAAATGCGGGAATCTGCGCAAGTGGGTTTGTGAACACATGCGTGTAACAGCAGGGATGGTTTAGGCCCTTGTCTGGAAATCTACCCTCAAATACCTTTCAGTGATAGATATTCAGATTGAGGTGTTTCAAAGAACAAGGTTATGAGGCACCAGAGATTACTTAAAATGAACCGTTAACATAATTTTTCAGAAGAACCTCACTGGAGCAACATGGAAAAATTATGTACAGGCAATCAAAATAGATCCTAAGGACATGCTGAGTTCCAGACCTGGTTTTGTTTTTTTTTCCCCTAGTATGCTGCTGGCTGCAGAGTGGCTGTGCTCACTCAGAGAGATAATTTATACTGACTTTATGTTTCAGTGAAGGCTTGCACAGTGGAAATTACATTCACCAGGGTAAGGGCATTGACTGGATTTTGCAGGTAGGATAAAATTATGCCAGTTCTGACAGCAACTGCTCAAATCTCTCACCATGTCCAACTGCACAAGCTCACCAATATTCCTAAATGCTGTCAAAAATAGTTTTGGTCTGATGTTTGCCCAATCCATTGAGTTCTTCTAGAGCTGGTCAAAAGAAGAGCTATATTTCAACAGGAGATAAACAGAAAAATTGAACTTTTCACTAAGTATTCTTATCCCTTTTTTTACTTGCATGTAAATTTGTGAAAGAAATAGAGTTTCTCTTCTATATTCATCTTTATGCTTCCCCCACACTGGTGCTATAGGAACAGTTCAGAGGAAACCTGCATTAACATTTTGTCTCTTGATGATCAATATGATATGAAATAAAAGCTCCACTCCTAAAAAGAAACCTGGGGTTTATGCTATTTAATTATCTTTACTTTAGGCACATAAAATATTATTTGGGTTGCATTATATTGAATGGTTGATAGAGATAAATAAATCAGGCTGCTGAATTGGACCGTGTGCAACAATGAGAATAACAAAAGAAATCACATGTATTTCTAATCAAACACCAGAACTGGGCACAAGATGGACAAGGTGGCAAAAGTGAAAAATCCAGAATGGGAAGAAAAACAGTACTGAAAAGCACAGATATTTGCATAAAATTATTATGCTTTTACCTTAAAAATAACGGGGTGCACAATTTATGAAATTTCAGGGCACAGTGGTTATGCTGTGGATCAGAGACAGCTTTCCTCCTCCCAGGTGGTGTGTTAAATGTCAGAAGTATGAATATCCTGTGTACCCAAAGCTGGGTTCCTGCCCCAAGATTGGGCCATCTTCACCTTCTGGTCAGCAGGCTAGGCAGGGCTCATGCCATGGAGATTTACCTGGGGTGCCTCAGGGGAGGGCTTGCTGTGGGTGTGCAGCTGTGACCTCTGAGACAGATGTCCAATGCTAAAGGCTTGTCATGGCTCCAGCAGGCCATGTGTGGGACAGGGAGGGGAGCGTAGCCATGAGACCTGTGCCTCCATCCACCCGTGTGTGATGGCAGCCTCGCCAAGCCGAGCAATCCTGCTGTGTGGGGCTTGCTTGGGATGGGCCAGGGGATGGCACTGGAGATAAAGGAGGTTGTTTACCACCAATGGGAAGGAGAATTGATGACATTTGATACAATATTTATGCTAAAGTTCACTCAGTCTGTTCTCAGTCTGTGGTTAATTACATTTGGCTGGGGAGCCACAGAGAGAGCAGGGAGGTCTGTGGTTTAAAGCTTTTGTCCTTTCCCATGCTAGCTGTTCACCACAGCCATGCTCCTGCCCCCTCGGTGTTCTTGCCCCCAGCTGTCCCACAGCAGGACCTGCCTCATCCCCAGGCCTGCTTGGGGACACCTGCCTCATCCCCAGGCCTGCTTCTGGGGACACCTCTTGGGGCTGGGAGGTGTCCAGGCCTGGGGTTACAGCACTCCTGGTGATGAATTTGGTGCCACATCCAAGAAACACAGCTGAGACAGGTGCTTTGACTGCTGGACTCTTGGGGATGAATGGCATCATCTGCTCCCCTCCAGCTGTGCATCCAGAGGCACCAGCTGTCGAAGGATGAATGTGCTGGGAAGAGGTTTCCACTGCCTTGTGGATCCTGATTGACCAGGGCTGTCCAAGTGCTGATGGAAGCTCAGATATTTTGGAGTAGCTGCCTCAGCTGGAGGTAGTATCTTGCAAACCCACTGGGCTCTCTGCAGTCTCTTTTCTTCCCCCCTGGTGCTGTGGGGAACAGAGGTTACTCTCCTGGCAGGGAACAGCTCAGTTCCATGAGGTCAGGCTTTGTGGTACCTGAAGAAAAGCACCTCAAGTAGAAAGTGATGGCTTTGGCCTCAGTGCCTTGTAAGCCAAGCTTTCTCTTCCACCCCCACCCCCCCAATATTATGGACCCTCTCCCACCCAGAGAGGGCAGAGCAGCAAGAGATCAACTTTGCTGGAACATCTTTTACTGAATAAAACTGAAAACAAAATACCCATTTTCAGACAACCCTTGAAAGCACTTGGCAGTGCATCCATGCACATCTATGTTCCTGGATGCCAGCCTGTGGCATCCAGGAAAACTTCTGGAGTGGCTCATCCCTACTTGCATGCCTGGTGGCATGCTCCCTCTGGTGCTCCTGCAGTGTCAAGTGCTGGTTGCTATTTTGGTAGATTCCAGGATAACAGAACACCCCTGAGTTTCCTATCCAAACCAGCTGTCTCCAGCATAATTTTGTGGCACTGAGTGTGTATTATGTATCCACAAAGGCATTGCCAAGCAGGGTGGCCTTGGCTTTGCAAAGTGCTGTGACACAGAATGTTACAAGGCCAGCAAGAAAGAGCACCTGCTTTTTGTGGGTCAGCAGAAGTGCCTTCTGCAGGCACAGCGTCCACTGTCAGGGCTGCTGGGGAGATGGCCAGGTCTGGGGCATGTAGCAGTCTTCCCCTTTCCAAGCTACCAGTTTATTCATTTTTTCTGTGCTTCTGGCTTTTGTAACTTTCTTCTGAGTTCTCTTCACTTGAAGAGAAGAGAGCTGCACATGTTCCTTGAAGGGTGGTTCAGAATGAGAAACAGCAGTTTTGATGGGCCTTCACCAGCCCTGGACAAAGCAAGAAGACTCCTTCACATCCCTTCCAGCCTGCACCCCCTCTCCTGACATCCCCAGGGGGCTGCTTCCCACCCCTGTGTTGTATTTACAGGGCATGGCAGGAAGGAATGATGAATCTGACTCCATGTTCTTAGAAGGCTAATTTATTATTTTATTATATGATATATGATATTATATTATAATGAACTATACTAAAGAATACAGAAAGGATACTTACAGAAGGCTAACAAGATAATAATGAAAATTCATGACTCTTTTCAGAGCCCTGACACAGCTTAACTGTGATTGTTCATTAAGTCAAAACAATTCACATGAAACCAATGAAACAATCACCTGTTGGTAAACAATGTCCAAACACATTCCAAAGCAGCAAAACACAGGAGAAGCAAATCAGATAATTATTGTTTCCCTTTTCCTCTGAGGCTTCTCAACTTCCCAGGAACAAAATCCTGAGCAAGGGGATTTTTCCAGAAAACATGACAGTGACACCCCTGCAAGCATTTGACACTGCTGCCTGGTGCTGTGATTTGCTCCATCACTCTTGCCTTGCTCCTCACCCTGTGTTCACACAGCTGATGCTTCTGCCAAAACATCGAGTTTTTGTGCTTGTCCCTCCTGAATCCCACTGCTGATCTTAGAGCACTTGGCAGATTTTAGATCATTCTGAATTCTGCTCCTGTCTTTTGGCACCCAGAGACCTTCTGAGGTTGATGTTTTATGCATTCCCACTCACATACCATGAGTCATTAGCAAAAATATCAGGCAGCCCCCGTTCACAGCAGTGTGCAGAAGTCCATTCTATAATTTTTTCCCAGACACTCAAAGAATGCTCTTCATTCTTTGTAGGTTTTTGAAAAAGCCCTGTAATCTCATTACTGAGGTTCATTTAATGGTGTTTTCCCCCAGCTTGCATGTGAGAATGATATTTGCCACCTACATTATGATGCTTGCTCACCTTGCAGTGTTGTCTGACAAGGAAACTGGGTTGGTTGCACACGATTTATTCCTGATAAACACGTTTGCTGCTTTTTATCCTCTTATTTTCTTGTGGGTTTGCAGATAGCTCTGATTATTTTTTGAGTACTGCTGAGTGGTTTTTGAGAACTACTAAGCAGTGATCCTAGGCTTTGCCATTTGAAAGATTTTTGCCCTATTTTCAGTCTTCTGGGACCTCCCCCATTCTTCAAGAACTCCAGCCATAACCACTAATGACTCTGTGACTCTTTCAGGCAGATCCTAAAGTACTCCTAAGGCAATTTCCTTGGCCAGCAGAGAGGCTGTGGTCCATCAGAGAACACATTGCCTGCATGGAGATGCTGCCTGCATGGCAAGGGCAGCCACCAGCCACCCCTCCTGCTGCCTCGGGCAGGGCAGGAAAGTGAGAAAAAGGAAATATCGTTACCTGCCTGCTGCAGGTGAGGAACTGAAACAACTGCTGGAGTCCCTAATTGGACTCTGATACAAAACTTGAGCCCTATTATCCATAAATCCTCTCCTTTTCTCACCCTCTCACAGTGAAGTGGATGATTTCAAGTCCTTGGCACCAGTTTAGATCCAAGAGTGCAAAGCACATACAGTACTTTATTTACAGTGCAACAGAGATCTGCAGATAATTCAGCCTCAGTGATAGTACACAATTACTTATAGATGCCTGTGTTGAAAAGAAATTAAAATTATTATTTATTGAGAACTCCTCAGCAGTCCCTGGGATTAAAGAATATAATAACATCCTATGTTAAACATTTTGTTAGGGGAAATAATACTTTAGTACAGGTATTGGCAAAAGAATGTTTCATTTAAAGGGCTGTTAGACTGCAATAAATACAGCAAGTCCAACTTTAAAAGAACCATAGTGACTGAGGTGCAGTACAACTGACTTTTTAATCAAATAGCAGGGATGACAGTGAAGCTCCAGCTCTGAGGGTCCCTTCCCACCCAAACCATTCTGTGATTCTGTGGTGTTGTTCATGACTGTGGCTTTGTTGCTTGGGAAAAGCAAGTGTTAAGAGCCATGGATTTCATTTGCTGTAAGAGCGAGTTGTTTGACCTTTGGCAGTGGGAGATTTGACACTCAAGTGCATGGATTTTGGCTCGGGTTCATCCTAGCTAGCTATGGAAACATAAATGAGATGCCTGAATTGGGAGCACAGACACAGTGGGCTCCCTCCATGATCACTGGAAAGAAATGTGTGCCTCTGGAGGGTGGACTGTCTCACCCAAGAGCTGAGTAGCATTTATTTCTCTCCAGTGTCAGTGGGAAGAACCTAAAGTAATTGCAATCCTACTTTAAATACTTCAGATATTTTATGTTATGTCAGTTGATATACAAGTTGCTCAGGTAGCAAAATAATGATGAACTAAATAAGACTCAAAACAGTATTTGAAGCTTATTTTACACAGAGCTGCACCGTTTTGAAATGAACCTTCCTTTTTGTTTGTTTGTTTGTTTGTTTGAGATTTGTTGTTTTTTTTTGTTTGCAGTTCTCCAGTTCTCATCCAGAAATGATTAATTTTCTGCTGTTCCCTCCTAGCCTACATAACAGACCAGGAAACCTGTTAAATTGCATTTGTACACCAGCTGAAATTAATTGCGGCCTCTATGGGATTGCTGCAGCGCATGAGCACCTCCTGATTTGTCCCAGGGCCAGCAGATGGCTCTGGTGGCCCCAGGCTTCCCCCTGGCCCTCAGTCCACCTCAGCCTGCAGGCAGTGCCATCCCTTTGCTTCAGGGGGGCAGAAAGTGAGCCATGTCTCATGAACTCATTGCAGATGAGGGTCATTCCCCTAAAAGGCCCACCAAGACAGGGGGTTCTGGAAGGGACAAGAGTGACCAGACTGGGGTGCCTGTTCCTGTAACAGGGAGATGGGAGCAGGAGCTGGTGGGGTTGTGAATGGGCCTTGTGGTGGATCCTTCAGTGCAGTTTTCTGGGTGCCTGCAAGCTGTTCTCTTGCAGAAGGCATCCTGCCATTTTAAGGAGGATGGTCAGTATATACATGCCAAACTCCTGTCTAGCAGCTCTGCTGATGCTTAATGACAGCGCACACTTGGTGCCAAGGGCTTCGTCTCCAAAGGAAATGTGGAATGCCCTTTGTGACCTTTCACTTCCCATGAGGATGCTCTGACATGGCATCTTCACTGCTCCTTTCATAAATGCTGGTCAGCCCTGGCACCTCCAGTACATCCCCT
Source organism: Ammospiza nelsoni (assembly GCF_027579445.1). NCBI lineage: Eukaryota > Metazoa > Chordata > Aves > Passeriformes > Passerellidae > Ammospiza > Ammospiza nelsoni. The sequence goes on from NC_080635.1 coordinate 85,009,086, forward strand.
CTCCAGGGCAAGCTTGCTCCTACTCAGCGCTGCTTCAGCCCTCTGAGGCTTCCCAGTGCCTCCATTTGAGAGGTGAGCCACGGGGCTGCTCTGTTCCCAGGCTCTGCTTCCCTTTCCTGGTCCCAGAAACAGCATCCTGCAGCTCAGTAACTCCCTCTGAAAGATGGAGCCTGGAAACTGTGCCTGTGAATTCCCTGTCTGTCTCAGTGTCTGACTTCAAAGGGAAACTGCTATCATTGGAACAGAGTGTTTTGTAGAGATAGGGATGATTTGTCTCCTCTGCCTTGAGCTTTCTGACACTGAGTGGTGCAGTCCATTGTCAGTACAGAGAGAAGCACTCATTAAATGGGAAGTTGTCCCACCTCTTCTAGACACCTCCTGAATGGGATGATTTTTTTCTGGAGCTGTTAATTTTTTTCATGCACTGTGGACAGAACCTATGGAAATAACTCAGGCTGAATGTTTAATATGTACTTGCTAAAATTTAGTGAAATAAAGGTGCAGGATCATACTCCAGTGTTGATATCCTACAGCAAACTCTGGGCTTTTTAGTGCCCTGCTCAGCAAGGAACTAATTGATGTGGGAGAGAAATTATGAAGTGGAATTCAAACTGTATGATTTAAAAAGAAACAGCCAAAAAGTCTGCTAGTGGCCCACTGACAGTGGGTTTCTTTACACACATCCTCCTGTCACTTTGACACAAACCTGAGCTGAGTTGCACAGCTGAACCACAGCTCCCCAGAGCCAGGGTGAGTTGCCAGGTTTGCTCCATGACTGTGGGAGCACTGGCTCTGTGTGGTCCCAGGCTCAGTGCACAGATGAGATTTACAGCCCCTCTCACCCCGTGGGAGGGATGCTGCTTCTGCTTCCCTTGTTCTTTGCTGAGTGATCCATCCCATCCCATCCCATCCCATCCCATCCCATCCCATCCCATCCCATCCCATCCATGCTGTTCTGCAAGATGGGGTCAGCTGAGGCCTCAGGCCCTTTTTGCTTGGCAAGGAAAAGCAGGAAGATGCAGGGACACACATGCAACAGCAGAACTGTTATGGAAAAATTGAAAATAAGGTGGAAAGTGGCAAAAACCATTGCAGATACCTTCTCGGGGCAAACACTCACAGTGTTTATTTAGTTTCTCCTCTTCATTCTATGCTATCAAATAAACAGCTGAATTCAGCTGGGGATGGAGCATGACAAATAATCCCTCAGGTGAGCTCTGGGGCTAATGAACAGGGTGTAGCTGGCAAGTGATTGAAAAGGGGACTGGGAGTTACCTGATGTAGGAGCTCTTTGCCAGTGCTGTGCTGCAGATGAAGGCCAAGGCCCAGTGGGAGGCTGCAGGTTTCTCAGGATGGAGGCAGCAATTTGCACAAAACTGCTGCAGCGTTCACCACCTGCACCTGAGCACAAGAGCCTGCTCCTGCCCCCTCTCCCTTATGTGCACAGACAGACAGACAGACAGACAGACAGACACACTGGGTTGGTCACAGCTCCACAGCTGCAGAGGGGCCACAAAGCAGCTCTGGAGCAGGAGACAGCAGCTGGGACAGAGATGTGGCCCCTCACTGAAGGCTCAGCCATGCTCTGGTTGTCTTGGCCCAAGGCAGCAGCCAAGGGGCTCCTCTGCCATTGGAGGGTCACAGTGAAGCCAAGTTTTGGATTCCATTCCTCTGCCTTTCCTCCCCTCAGGAATCCATCACAGTGCAGCTGAATAACACCTGGTGGAGCAGAGTACAGCCTTGTGTGCTTCATTTTCCCTTGAGGCAGAGCTCACTTTTTAAAAGGGACTATGGCTCAGCTCTGACAGGGAAGGCCCATGGTGTTTGAGCTATTCCTAGCCAGTGATGATTCTGTTCAAGCTTTCAGCAAGTTTGGATTTACGTGCCCCCGTTCCTTTGGGCCAAGAGTTCCAAGTTCCTGTAATCCATTCTTGAAGAACAGAGAGTAAAGGACAAACCAATTTGTCATTTGCTTTTTTTAAAAAGATTAAAAATCTTTCTCAGCAGCGGGGTAACTCTGCCTTGGTATTTCTTCCTTACTCTGGTTTAAATAACAGCAATGAGATACAGTCCCTTCTCCTAGTCAGGAAAATTACAGAAAAACTGGAGAACCCTCAGACACTAAGTACTTTGACATGCAAGAAAATCATTCCCATTCCTTCAGCTCATCACAAAATACCTTCAGGCTGCCCAGGACCTGTCTCTGCTCTCTGCATTGAGAGCTAAGGGTGTGGGCAGATTTGGCCAAACTTTCCATTGCTCGTGTCAGCTGAGCTGGATCTCACCTGTTGTCTCTCAATGGAAAGACATGGAAGCACCCCTAAGAGCTAATTCAAGCTCTCACCCTGCTTGGCATCGACACCTCCTGGGACTACTCTGACTCTAGTGCTCCCTTGCAGTGGCATCTGTGGGTTACTCATCAGTGGCATGCTGTGGGTTACTTGAGGTTCCTAAAACCTTTTTAAAAGGTGTGGATTAATGATTCTTATGCTCTTAGAAAGGTCACTTTCAAGAATGATGCTAAGGAGGGGAAGAAATAACTCTTTTTGGGCCCTTTGGGGCTGTTTTTTGTGCTTACATACACACCCACTGCAGACATGGGCACTGATTAAAAGTCAGTGACACTCCATAGCTCATGATTACACACAAAGTTGAAAGCTGAAGTGAATGTAGCCTTAGGAACCTTATTAATCTACTGTTTGATTAAACTACCTTTCAGCCTCCTTATTAAACTGAGATAGTTCTAGAAGAATAACAACAAAGTCATATGAAAGGCAAGACTGCTTGAGGGTGTTATTTTGTGTTGTCATTGACTACTCATAACTAGGAGGGGAAAAGGCATTTTATCCAAGGTGAGAAAAGATGTGACAAGCATTAATATCTCCTTCTGTTTGTTTTATCACTGATATATCCATAGGGAAGCGCCATTGCACTGCACAGGGAAAACCATTTCTCAGTTAAGTGTCAGCAGCCATGTTCCAATGAAGCCAGGGAAGTGAATGGACACTAACACACAGCTTTTCCACTGAAAAGCCCACTGCACAGCCTGCCATTGGAAAGGTGATGCAGACACAGAAGGTTTCAGGGAGGAAGCTACCACACAGTGTCAATGCCCCAGTCTTATTTATTAATTCAATTAATTTGTCAATTACCACTACAGCAGCATCTGAAACCTCAGATCTGAGGCCAGACTTCCATGAATCTGGCACTGGCAAAAATGCATGGTCTAAAATGGAGGGTTTCTCAGCTTGTTTGCATTCTGTTCTCAGTCAGATACACGAATTAGGGACTCAGCCCCATGAGGGCATTACCACTACCTTGTAGGAAACAGAGCACCCACTGATGGGTGAGGCAAATTCAACTTCATCTTCCGGGTCCATGGTATATGGGAGATACACAATCTGCAACTCTAGAGATAAATAATGGTCTAGAGCAGCAGTTTGCAGAAACATAATTTCCAGAAGGTGCATGAAATATGTCAGGCACTCCCTTTATATTATACTTCCCTTACTATGGATGAGCGCTACCTTGAGTGGCTGCCCTTTGTTGCCTGTCCTGGTGGAAGGAGACAGAAATCCTGCTTTAGATAACTGAGTACATACATGTGAAAGAGCTTGAATGCTCTGTGATATTCACTGGCAATGCCGCTTATCACAAACAAGTCTCCAGTCTGTGCTATATCTATTTGAAGAGTAACAACCATGTTTGAGTTTCTGATTATTTAATATGTTCATTTCTCTTGCCTTCAGGAGGTGGACTCAGGCATACAAATCAAACAGCTACAAAATCTCCTGTGATTCCTCCTCAAAGAATAAAATAATTAACTTGATATATCAAGACATAATTCAGACTAGAAAAGTTACTTCTGTTAGAAGTGGATTAGTTGACTTACAATTGTTCAGTATTTGGAGGTATTAACTTATATTTGCCTGATATTAGAAGTAAAACCAATCCAATAAATTTTATGAAATGGCTTTTAAAGTGTATTTGTAAAGAAGGTCTAATATTTACTAGCCTAAATAGTATTTCCATTTGAATATTCTTAGAAGCTAGGGAAGGTACAAAGTAATTCCTGGAGGGTAAGTCCTCAAACATAGCAATTTATATGCCAAGTGAAATCCATTGCTGGTGTTTTTTAAAACTAGGTAATGCAGCATTAATGTCCCCAAGCTCACCAGGCTGACTTTCATCAGCATTCAATTGTTGATGAATTGCCAACATTTTTGAAGTAAAACCATATAAACAAAAGTACAAATATATTTAAAATGTAAATGCTTCTTTGGTGGAAGATCAAGGAAAAGATTAAATACCTCACTCTGGCAAAGGATGTAAGGATGTTCCTTAAACCCCCTTTGATTTCAATAGGACATAAACATATGCTTGAAGTTTGGTGTGCTCAGAGCTTTGAAGAGAAAATTCACAGGCAGGTTTGGGAATTGCAGCATGGAGCAGTATCCTGCTCAGGTTTTGGGAACCCAGCCACATACTGAGCCTGCATGGCTGTTAGATGTCTATAAACATGGCAAACATAAGAAAGGTCCAAATCCATGGCACACTGTGTGCAGAGAGGGGGAAAACTTAGCTAACAGGCACTTAGGAGGAGAAGGTTTTAGCTTGTCCTGTTTGCCTGTTTGTAAGTGGGTGCAGAGCAGGGACAGGCTCACACAGCCAGCCTCCTTTGGGAGTCAGGGCCCCCGGGACCATGCCAGGAGAGCAGCAGGAGGAGGGAAGGTGCAGTGCCACAGGCTCCTCCATGGGAGCACCTCTGCAGGTGCCTTTCCTTCCTCTGCCAAAGAGTGTTTGCTCCAACAAACAGCAGGACAAAAAGGGATACAGGATTTTAGCTTCCACTCATATTCTGGGCACCCTCCAGCCCACAGCTGGGCTTGCAGACATGGGAAGGATGAAGAAGATGGGTGTGTTGTTGCCACCTCCACAAGGTTTTGATGCATTGGTGCTCCACACACCCCAGCCTCACCTGGCTGAGGGGAAAGCTGAAAGGTGTTCCAGGGAGGCACAGCAGTGAAAGAGAAGGGCACAGAGCTGTCTGTTGTGCCTGGCATGAGGTGGCAGATGCTCTTCAGAAAACTGACATTTTGGATGTAGGTTTCTACAGGAACAGAGAGGTTACATACCAATACCTACATCTGCTGGATGCAGTCCCAACTTTTCACATAAAGGTGATTTTCTGCCCAGGCCCAATTCATCAGAAGCAAGTTGAAACATGCCTGTTTTGTAAATAATTTCAATTACAGCTCCCTGGTGCTTCACTGTATGTTCCTGAGGCTCCTGTGGCCCCTACCTTTATAAAATCTCTCCACACTTAGTGTGCCTATTGCCCGTGTTCTCCTCCTGTCATTTTCACTGGTACTAGGTAAAGCTTTCAAAACTACTCAAAACAATTCTTATGGAAAAGTACACATTCCTCATAAGCATCATTTCCAAAGGGAACATCTCAGTGGCCAAGTCATCATTTAATTTGTTCTGGTATATCTTGTTAAAATGATGTTATTGCACATAGTCTTCATCTAACAAAAGAGCTTGCATTAGCATACTAATGGCCCTGAAAACAGCTAATGGTCTTATATTCATGTTGAATGGGAGCAGGAAATCAGTTAACAAAAATGCAGCAGCCAAAAATCCTGTAATAGACTAAAAATCCATAATTATGGCATACTGAGGGTGGTGTTGGGGTCACACTATTTAACATCAGTCTCTATGACTGAATACTTTCCAGAGGTCTCGTTCTTACTTTTGTCAAGGAGTTCAAGTGTTTTGTTTCATTTCTTGTAGGTGAAGGCAGAAGATGGAATATTTCATTATATGATTATTTTTTAAAAAATACAAACAGAAGTCTATATAATATGGAGGGAATTTGTGACCTGGCACATTGGAAAAAAAATCACCTTGTAAACACTCAATTTCTCATCATCTTCTAACAAAAGTTGTGGAGGGAGGAGAGACGTTTCTTAGAGAGGGTGAGAAAAAGGCAAACAGGGACAAGAACAATTAAAAAGTAAAAAACTAAAAATTTCAGCCTGATTCAATTTGTGGTTTGTCATGTTGGAATGATCAATCTGAAGAGTTCAAAATATTCAGCTGTGTAGGATGCCCCTTAGTGGATGAATTTAAACACTACTGACAGACAAAATAATTTTAAACACTGAAAACGACCCCAAAATAATATTTGTATTTAGTAACCCAGAACAAAGGATTTTAAATGCTAACATATGCACAGAAGAGCCTACAAAGCCATGTTTACATAAAACATAAGAAACAGTTGGAAAAGTGCAAGCCATAGTAAGAGAACTTTCCTGAATAAGCTATTGTACCAAGTAGAAGAAAACAAGGGAGAAGTAGGGTAAAAAGGTCAAACTCTATTTCTATTTTAATCAGAATGTATATTATGAGATGAGTTGACTTTGCAGAAGAATACAGCCAGATATTGAACTCTGCAATGGAACCCAACCCAATATTTTTACCAGTACTTTCTAGAACAGAGAGTTTCTGCACAGATATGAAGATACCTGGTCTGGAGCCATGGGGCCTTCCCAGCTACACCACATGGCTGGGGTAGCCTGTGGCCATCTCTGCTGTGACAGAAGGCTACCAATATTGTGTATTGTGCTGCAATACACAAACATTGCTGCTCAAAAGGCATCAAGAAATGTTTAAGATTCAATAGAAAAAGGTGGAGTGCACAAATTCTGTAATACCCAAATGTACAGTGCAAGGAATCTATGGGAGATTAATTCCTTTTGTTCTAACCCTGGTCATGAGGAATTTATTGCTTATTATTAACTTCTTCTTTACATTGCAGTAATTTGCAAAAGCTGCAACGCAGAGCCCAGCACCCGCACTGGTCTGTTTACAGCTACTCTGAGAGTAACTGTATTTTATCCCTTTAGATCTCTATGTATACACTGAATAACAAGAGAAATCCATTACATTTACAGAAAGTTTGTCTTGTTTGGAAATCCAGTCCTTCTGAGAGCAGTTATTATTTTCTTTCTTGGTGAAGTCTGCAGTCCTTCCATCTATTTAACTTTGCAGGTAGAAATCACGGCTGCAGAGTGTCTCATTACCTCCACGGGGTAACAGCAGCAGCCAAGCCTCTCATCAGCAGTATTGACATAAGCCTGGACCTGTTGGGTCACATCCTAGCACAGCCTAAGTGGTGGAGGGGAATCGTTTTGTTTGAGTGAGCTGGTGTGTGCTGTAGCTCGAAATGCTGATCCCGAACACTCCCAGGAGCAGAGCCGCCCGCTGCAGCGCTGTGTCTGACGGGTTGATAGCCATCTTTGCTGCAGCTTGAGTCTGAGGGAGAAACAGGGCAGGTTACCGGCTGGTTCAGCTCAGTGCAACACAAAAGAAGGTCTTTGGAACTGACAAAACACTCTTTTCTTCTCCATGCCATTTAACAGGGTATGATTTTGCTTTCCACTGAAGAGCATTTCACAAAATCTATTGCATGTTTTGGAAACCCTCTTTTTTCTCAATTTCTAAAAGATAGGACATATTTCTGATAGTGATTTTCCTTTCAGTTGCTGCATATTGATTTTGGTGACTTTAATGGGGTTCCTCTGGCTAGCTGAGAGAGAGAGCTGAATCGTGGAGGCTTAGGCATAAAGGAGAAAGAACTTCCTTATTCTGTAAGGAACAAAGATCTCCTCCTTCCAACAGATTTGGTATTAACACAGGATGTTCCCTTGAATGTCAGATATTAATTCAGGAAAGCAAGCCTAGAAGGGATCGCTAACCCTTTATGACCTCCACAGGTAGGACCAGACCAAGCAGACAAGTTTTGACACAGTCACTTTGTCAAGTCCAATGAAGAAGCAGGAAATGCCAAGCAAAGTAAAGATAAGAATTACTTATTTATTATCTGAATAACAATCAGAAAATAAATTAAATTACTGTTGCTTGCATAGTCCATGATACACTGATCAAGAGGCAGAAACACATTTGCATGGAGTCCCTAGAGAGCAAGACAAAAATTCATATATATATATATATATATACGCACTTTGAGTTAAAATACAACATGTGTCTTTCTCATTGCTGCATTTGGTTTCTTTAGGTGAAATAACTACTAGGCCTCAAATAATGTTGTGTTTATTGTTTTTTTTAATGCTTTCCCATGCAATCCATAGATGAAAAGCATGGCATCACTGACAGGAACAAGAGATTCCAAGTAGCCTCTTCTTCAGTTCAGATTCTAGGTTTTTTATTGAGCTTAAAGAATTAGAGCTTAGTGCTCTGATAAATGCGTCTGACTGTGGCTACTTCAGCCACAAAATAAATAAAGACAAAAGAAATTCAAACAGAATTACTACGTAGGGTGGCATCAAAAGATATGCAGGGAGGTGTGAAAGAAATTCATGACTAGGACTGAAACACAGCATCTTTAGCTCAGCCTCTCAACCACTCAACTATCCCCTTTCAGCTGCTACAGTCTACGATTCTGAATGCAGATCACAGTGCTAAGAGCAGTGACATATTACAGAGAAAGGATGGATACTCTGTAAATATCAAAATATGGAAGACTATAAGGAATTCTTCTGTATTCTTTGGTGTCTATATATATATATATATATTTATAGCTGCTTTAGTCTCAATTATTCAGCTGATTTAAAATGTTTTCTATACATGCTATAATGATTGATAGTCGGATTTCCCAATGTTCTACAGGTCAATACTGACTGAGGTTTCCTTATCATGGCCAAGAAGCTGGCTGAAGTGTTTCAGTGATGGGCCAGCTGAGTCACATCCTTCTTCCATTAGCATTTTCCTACTGCCTCAAACACACAAAGCTATAGCAAGAGAAAATTATGGAGAAGCAGTTTCCATTTAAGCACTGCAGAAGAATTAACTCCTTCTAAATATTCTGCATTAGGTATTCCAGCATGATACCAATTATCAAGAAATGTCATCATCCATTTGCTTTTCAGCAGAGGATTAATTATTTTGAGTTATGTGAGTTAACCCACAAGAAACCAGCATTCTCTTGGGTTGGTCATATAACAATTGGAAATAAAATCCACCTGATCAAGAGAAACACAGGTATTTTTGAGATTAATTAAAAGAAAAAAAAAAAATTCATACCTGCAGCAATCTTATATACCCAGGTGTCATTCTCCGGAGAGGAATAACCATGATTTCTCAGTCTTTGTAGAATTTCAGCCCCTGCAATTCTAGAGCACACAAAACATTACTAAACCCCAGGATGTTTTACAAGCTGGCCTCTTCATGAAAGATAAGATTAAGCCTAATGCAGTTTGTTACAGTGCCAAAAGCACCCCAAGAAAGACTGAATGCAAACATCTCTTGCTCACCTGATGCTCCTTTCCCTCGAGCCCTTTCCATGCTCTGGGGCCAGGGTATATAAAGCCCTGCTCCATTGCATAACCTGTCACATGGGATCTGTCTGCACTGCTTAGGTGTTGGCAGGGCTGCAGCCCTCCTGCCTGGGGCCAGGTATGTCTTGCAATATTGGAAAACTCTCTGGGAATGCCTAAAGCTCATTAAGAGAGCTGACCTCCTTAATAAGAAAAGGACCTAAGCCTGCTTTATAGATAGCACTGGACATAGGAAAAGGAGGTCATTATAGCATTTTGTGTCTCAGAGTGACAATGCAAATAGGATTGGATAGTGTTTATATAACTTAAAGCATGTATTTATACCCACAGGATGACCTGACTGGGTAGGAAGCTTAAGGCAACCATGACCCAAGTTCAAAGGGTGTTCTAATATAACAGGGCTATTTGGAGGCACATTTAAAAATAACTGCCTTCTTGTCTGATAGCATTCCCTTTTACTCAGCATTATGCATGGTCTTGTGCATTTTTCTACTGCTAGTTCTTTAAAAATACCTAATCTGATATTTACTGATATTACTACATTTTGTTAACTGTGATCTCTTTTCACAATAGTGTGTTTGTATTCAGTTCTATTCCTGCAGTCAGATAGCACACTATGTGAGAAATGGTGGTAAAATATAATCTACAAGAATAATTTCTCCAACTTTTAGTAATGTCCATTGAGAGACCATGCTAAGAAAGCTCTATTTTTCTATTTTCAATATATGGAACCTTGCATATAGATAGAAAGGCAGAATTTGACTCCAGTTTTAGTCCTGCTTTTAAACATTCAGGGTGAGAATCTTCAGGTGCTGTAAGTCAGTGGAGCACCAGTGTGCACATTGAGCCCACACCAGTTTTCATGACAAATGTTTGAGACGCCGACTTGCACCCCTATAGTGTCTGCTATGGCAGCCTAAAGATCTCTGAGAAATATTCCTGCTGTAAAAGAGCAGAACATGATTCTACTTCGAGAAATGATCCACTCCAGGTATTCCACAGTGATACACTTCCTCATCTTCCTTTCAGCAGATGCATAATTAATGTTACATAAAGGAACAGGCTTCTGTTTTATTCCAAGGCTCTGGCTTATATAGCACACAGGGGGCAGTTCTCATTTTTCTTCCACTGCACCATATTTGTAGCACACTGATCTTGTGGCATCAACAGAGCAATGTCTCATTAAAAAAAAAAAAAACCAAACTTAAGTTGAACTCATCCTATAGCATGAATCCAAATAATCATCATCAAATCATCACAGATGGTTTGGGTTGGAGAGGACCTTTGAAGGTCGCCCAGTTCCAACTCCCCTGACACACCTTCCACTAAACCAGACTGCTCCAAGCCCCATTCTACTTGAGTATTTCCAAAACTTCTCTGGGCACTAAAAACAAGTGACTGGAACCTGCCAATCTGTTTGTTCTTTTTTATATATATGAAATCTTCACAATGACCCCATGCTAAACCTTTTGCACTGCATCCCTTAGCTATAGGAAATACTGTATTAACAGGAAGTAATCAACATAAATTGGGAGCTGACTGAAGTTAACAGGAATCCTATCAGTACCTGCCCAAACACATTTGGGATGAAAACCTATAGTATGAAAAGTCAAAGGCCTTTTTCTTGTTTCTTGCTGTATGCCCTGTGCTAGCTCTCCCAAACCGTCAGGAGAGGCCTGTGCTTGCTGCCCAGAGACAGACAAGGATAATGATGCAGTCTGCCTTTTTCTGGAAATACACAGAACACTGGGATTTTCCTTTAAATTTGCAGCCTTGCCTACATTCAAAGGAAAACCTCCTTACTGAAGTATCAGTTACAGGAGCTGCAAAATTTCTGCCATTCTGTGTGTAACTCTTTCCATTCTGAGAAGGGCAGTGAGATTTCAGTGACATGGTCTTGGGAAAGGGAGAGCTTTCCAAACAAGTTTATTTGTGTAGAAAATAAAAGGGAAAGGAAAGAATATGCTTTGGCTGACACAGCTGCTTTTAAAAGGGATCTCTTGGCCATATGCAACACACCTGAATTGTAGAATATTTTCTGTAATTGTAGATGATACCAGAATCTGAATTACATGCCCAAGAACTCTGAAAGAATAGTCCTTGGCTATTTCAGGAGAACTTTGATCAAACAAGGGATTGCTTCCATGCCTTTTGAAGTCCAAGCATCTGAAATTGAGTCCTGACTGCCAGGATCCCCTGTGCTGTGCAGGCTGCTCTCTTCATTCACCTATTACTGCCTCCCCTGCCTGATGGAGACACTCTTTTCTAATTGGCATCAAGCAGCTAAGAATGCAAGTGCTTATACTGATATCCTCCCCAATATTAAAGACAAGGGATATTTTCAACTCAGCTGTCAATATTCACCACCTTGTGCTCTATTTCCATTAGGAAGACAAATCAATAATGAAATTACAAGTTCCTTTGTAATCAAGTGCCTTTGGGACCAGCAAAGGCTGCTTCCCCAAATGCAGCAGGAATCAACCATCAGAAATAAATTATTTTCACGCTCTTAAAAGACCCTTCTTGACTGGCACTCCCCAAAAAGCTTTCCATGCTGCCAGTGATCATGTCCCAGCCTCTCCAGAGAGTGGAGCAGGGACTCTCATGACAGCATCACCCATGTCAGCACTGCACACAGGGCTCTGGCCCCTGCTCTTCTGGCACCTTTTGAAGCCTGTGCTGTTGACCACCCTCAGTCAAACACCTCAAATACTTTCATGGACTTGTCACTTTCCCTAGGTGTCCCAGACTTTGTTAGGTTCTCTTTCACAGACAGCTGATTCTCTTGACGGCTGGACTTTATGATCTTAAGAGGTTTTTTCCCAGCTTTAACGGTTTTATGATTCCTGCATCATAAGAATCTTCTTTCAGATCCTTAAAAATGTTTTATCTTAAAATCAAACTAGTTTTCCTTGTTTCCTGTACCCCATACAATGATTCTTATTTACCAGCTCATTTTCCCACATACTTCCTAGCATATTTATTTTTATCCTGAAAAGGGCAGCTACATCAGCATTTCCCTCTATACCAGCTCTGGCACCGGAAATTTCTCTTCAGGAGAGGATCCCATCCTGCTTTCTCCTGCTTGTCAGTTCTTGCCATTGGAGACCCTTGTGGAACCTGGAGTAGCAATGGCCTATGGCACTGGAGACATTCCCATACACACAGGAGTCCATTGCCAACATCTACCCTGCTTTCTTTTACCCTCATTGCTTTCTGGTTTTTGGGTTTTTTTCCCATCTATTTCTGAAAAACATTTCAGCCATCCTGCAGCAGAGGGAGGAAGAGTAATGCAAGCTCAGGTGCACGAGTTAAAGCACAGGAAGAGGCAGTGGAGGTGGCCGGGTGAGCAGCCCCTCAGGCCTCCCCTCCAGGGCAGCCAGGTCACCACAGAAAGTCCCCTGCAGGAAGGATAGAAGCCTCTGGAAGGTGGAGATGCCCAGGTGACACAGAAAGTCCCCTGCAGGAAGGACACAAGTCCCTGGGAGCTGCTCAAAGTGCTGCTGGTGGCTCCTGCAGGCCATGCTGACATTGCTGAGCTCTGGGCTCTGCTGAGCTGCCGTGGGCCCCGACTGCCACACCCCACACAGGCGCGGCCTGGGCCCAAACGCTGTGTGAAAAGCCGGGACAGGGCAGGGATTGTCCTGCTGCCACAGCCAGTTCCTAAGGGAACCTGCTACAGCCACATCACTGGCTTTGCTGGGGCAAGGCCACCCGAGTGACAAGGGGAGAGCCAGGGTGTGACACCACGGAGGGGACAGTGCTGCCCCAGGGGTTTGGGGTGAGCAGCCCTCCCTGCCAGGGAAGGCAGCTGCCCTCCAGCACACAGGGGAGGCTGCTGGCAGCCCCAGGGCACCAGGCAGTGGCACAAGGGCAGCTTGGGGGCACCAGTTTTTCTTGTGAGCCACCACAGGCTCAGGGGTGGGGGCTGATGTCTCACCCTTACTGCTCCTGCCTGATGGGGCAGATTGCAGGCAAACACTGCAGGGCACTGCCTACGTGCAGGCACAATTCTGAACTGTAAACTGGTGTAGAGCAAGACTCTCTGCTGGCTTTGAGGGCCATTAAGCTTGATTTACTCAAGGCTCTCTATACTGATACAGGGACAGAATTTTAAAAGAGGATTTCCCATCAAGCATATACCATTTTCATTCTATACCTGCCGAGCAATGTGACATTTGGAAGTCATAATTTTGAAAACAATCCAGATATTTAACTAAAGAAGTAGCTTCCAAAATTCATCATCCTTAAAGAGTCCAGGCTGCAGGAATACATGGCAGAATTCTGAACCTACCCTCAGCTTCCACCAACACCCCTTTGTGCAGCATAGGAGTAAACATAAAGTGCTGTCACTGCAGGCAAATCAATAAAATAAACCATATAAAGAAAACAAACCACCAAATCTTCCTCAACACACAGCTGTATGACTAATGCTAGGTTTTTTGACTTTAACTCTTATTAGATCTGAGAGCATGTCCTTGCAAATAATTATGTGCATTACTCAAAAATTAGAGTTGAGCTAAAAGTAATTTTGCCTTAAACAAAGGTAACAAAACTGCCAGCTCTGTTGGGGTAACAGTGCTGGGCACTGTAAGGTTATAGAGACAGTCCCGCCCCAAAGAGCCTAGAATCTGTGCGAAGGCAGATGATTGCCAGTGGAAGGAGCACAGGGAAACAAAGAGAATGTATAGCCTGGCATGCAAAGCAATGCTCTCAGCTCACTTACAGTCAGACTGTTTCCAAATTTTTGAAGGCATTGCAGCAAAACACAATGTAAAGGAGGGATGTGAAGATGATAAAGGAATTTTAAGATGGTAAGGGAGGCAAGGAAGAGGAACAATGTTAGTTGTATTGTTGTTACACAGTAGTATCTTCACAAAGCACAAAACAAAGGAGATGAATTGGAATATGTTGATGACAGAAGTAGGAAATGCCATCAATAAAAGAAGACTGCAATGCTGTGTAGATGAGCTATAGACTGCAGACTTCAGTCCTCAAAGTCATCTAAGGTTACAGATACACAGCAGCAAGAGATTTGTGTTGCTGAGGCTTACGGAGTCACCATTGAAGTAGCTTAAACTATTCATTTATTTCCTGCTGAGCACTGACTCCTGCACTTCCCACAGCTCCACTGCCAAACACTCCTGTGCTTGCAGCCTGCCTGCCCACAGTGCTTTGATGCCATTGAGGGACAAAAGAATAGAAACTGACAAAAATGTCATAGCAAAATAATAGGAAAAAAATAAAATTCATTACAGCTACGGAAAAAGGAGAAATTCTTTCATGGAAGCAAATTTTGTCAGAAAATGCTGCAATTTGTATGTGTGAGAAACTACAGGGGGGGAAGATCTGGAAGTATTTCCTAAGCAAAGGTAGGTAAGCATTACTGTGGCTGGAAAAGCACAAAGGTACTGCTCCAGAGCTTGCCTGGAACCCAGTTCTGTCAAGCAGGGCTGCATCTCTCTCACCTAACTCCAGATAAGGGTCACACAGATGCCTGCCTTGGAGCTAGTTTCTCTAAATTCCCATTCTCATTTACCTATTTCAAGTGTTTATGTTAAGATCAGGGCAGGAAGTGGCAATAGTGCAGTGAGTTGGTACAAACTGCAGCCCACTGATTACAGCAGGACAACCCAAAATGAAGCTCTTATGAAGAATGGCTTTTAAGATGATCAAAGCAGATTAAAGGCATATATTACAGAAGAATCAATGCTTAACCTCACAAAAGGAGGATCATGAAACCCTTCCTCTGAGATTCTGACAAACAGTGAGGATGTCCTTGAGCACTGATTTTTGCCTCACTCCCCAACTATTGCATGTGGTCAATAGCCAGGTTTCATCTCCCTCACTCAGTGGAGATCTACATAGAGGGAAAGCAACACCAGTAGCATAAAGTGCCCATGGAAAAATCAACATATGAGAAGGCTGAATAGAAGGCTTTGGATAAACAATTACTATTGACCTGATAGGCAACTACAAACACCTTTGGGGGGATGATCTCCAACATCCCAGAACAGTCATTGCCCTACAGAACTGACAGCCACTGATCCAAGAGCCATCAGTTGGATGAGCACATTTGCTGTCATCTTTTCTCTAGCTCAGATATGTACTAGTATAGATGAATTTATTCCTTTCACAAGTGAAACCAAAATGAAATAAACAAACCAAACACAAAACAACCCAAGCCAAACCCATAAATAGAAATTATGGGCATTTCTCAAAGGTCTGAAGACCTTAATAGAAGCTAGCATCTTTTGAAAGGTGCTGCTGCACTCATGCCATTGGCAACTTTATGTTAGGGTCCATCTTAATGCATTGAACAGTTTTGCAGAACCTGTAGGTTGGACTGCAAGAGAAAAGTGTTCTATGATGCCATGGGCAGGAGAAGCTTGCCTGCCTCTGCTGTGCAAGACATCACATCACAGGCACCTTCCTGTTGTCTCACTTAACACACACTCCTGGGCAGTTTAAAGTGCATAGCAGAATTACAAATGTCTTTTTGGAGCAACAGCTTTATGCCTTGCTGCTTCTGTGGTGGGTTCAGAGGTCAAGCAGCACAACAAGCTATGAGAGAAGCTGGAACACTTGGCCTGAGAGCTGTGCTCGCTGACCTGAGAATCGTCTGGGTGCATGCTGCTGGACAGACTCACCCAGGGATGTTATTCTGGAAAGGCTCATATCTGGCAGGCATGGGACAGACTTCCAGCGCAGGTCCAGAGTCCCAGCTAACTCTGGAAACAGTAGCAGAGTTCCCTTTTCCTCACAAGTGCAATGCCCTCCCTGCCACGTCCCAGGATTCAGCACATGCACTCTGTGAGCAGGGCAGTGCACTGAAGGACATGCAATGCAGTCCTGCCAGCTTGTGAAGAAGGTGGGGATCATCCTTTAACATAAAGCCATTTTTCAGCTCCCAAGGTGCTGCTGATCTGATGTGGGAAGCCTATGGCACCCCTGTGGATGTATCTGGATACATGAGTTGCAAGACACATCATTACTAAAGCCCACATGCACTCCTCTGTGTGCACCACTTAGCTGGTTTTAATCCATCACAGTAGATTATTCCTTGCTCTAAAGGAGTGATATACAGTGGCTGCTGTTTTGCACAGAAACAAGGCATTAGGCTCTTTCCTGTGAGCAGCCTGCAATTTCCCATCTGCTTAGGAGCAAAGAGGGGCAAGCTTGTTAAGGAGCAAGGCATGTTCTCTGGTTCTTCTCTACTCCCCAAAGTCCACTAAAATGGGTATCTACATCAAGACACCCACCAGATACTGGCTCCCATGCCAGGATGAACATGTGTTCCTGGCTGGCCATCCACAGTGGGTGTTTTTCACTGTGAGAGCTGGTATGAGAAATTTTATTACAATCTGTGATGAGAACCCTTCATGTCGTGTCATTTGCTGCTTCTGTGGCTGATGAGACTAAAAGCTGGACTCATACTCCAAGTCCTCATTGATATCCCTCATTCCATCTGCAGGGGCTTCCAAGTCATGCCAGATTTCATCACAGCACCCTGGATATCTTTTGCATTTTGATACACAGTGCACAGAAACTGACCTGTGTAACCATTGTAACCTGCCCACTGCACATACACACACAGCCTAGGATCCTTGGAATTTGAATTTGTTTGTAAAAAGCTGTACAGATTATTCTGTAAGTGCTGTATTGCTGCTGGGAAGTTTTCTCATGAGTAAAACTGCCCATAAGCAGATGCAAATGTAACCAAGTATTGCCCAGGGTTCTCTCTCCTCGTGTGTCCCACATTGCAGCCCTGTTACACACACACCAAGGGTCACACAAGTGAGGGAGCTCAGCAAGCATCCTTCTGACATGTAATTCCAGGCATCTGGTATGGCAAATGGGGACAGGAGGCTGGGCCATTCATTCCATGCCTGTGAATGGCTGGATGGCTTGCAAAGAACTGCCCTATTTTGTGTGTGTGACCAACCCTAACATACAGCATGCTGGGCTTTTCTGGAGCTTAGGGATATGTTTCATTTGTTTCACAGCACAGCCACAGGGTGAAATTATGGCTGCAGTGGGGATATCTGGGGTACCAGGACTCTGGAACAGGATTCATTTTAAGAAGGATTCATTCTAGGAGGCCACAAATACATTCAAAGCGTGACCACAATTTTGGTTCTAATTCTAAAGCACTGTTTTACAACAGAAGTACAACTTCAGCCAGTCATTTCGTTTGTACCTCTCTGTGCCCTTCAAACAAAATTTTCAGACAATCAAGTTGTCTGAGTTACTATATTCCACATGGCTTTTTTAAAAGGTGCAACAAGTGCTTTTGTAGAATTCCACATGAATTCTACAAAAGCACTTGTTTCACCTTCTAAACAACCCTGTAAAATCTCTTTGGAGAGGCTGGAAATTTTTCTACATGTGATTACAGTTAAAATGATGAGATGTAGAGCTATTATGAAAATATAGAATTTTACTGACATTCACCATTCCTGAATTAGAAAATGGGTCTAAACATCCAGAGGTTGTAAAGTCTTCCATAGTGGTCTCCTGGAAATTTTGTTATATTTAGTGGCAATGGATATCTAGGTTGGTAACATCCCAAAATGGTTTCTGATTTAGAAACTGTAAATGCTTTGATTAATCCTGGATATATTTTGCAGAACACTGTGTGTCTCCAATGCAACAGGCTAGTGAATTAGTTCACCAAAACCACAAAAGGTCTGTAAATTCCCTTGTAAGACTTTAAACTGAAATATAAGAAGATATAAATTACTTGAGCTTTCCAAGTTTGACAGAAAATCTTTCAAAGCTTTAAATTAAATCACATAGCTCTAGTGGGAACCTTGCTAGCTGAATTTTTGTTCCTGCATGCTTTCTGGTATGTTCCCTTGTTTTGGTTCCTTGCAGTTGCCTTCACATTGCTGATTACACATGGTTCTCATTCCTTGCAGTCTGCTGTCCAGTTTAAATGTTCTGATCCCTTAAACAGACATCTATTGGTTCTGGCATGGCATTGTACAGCGTAACTGAGGCTATTTAACACTATTTGTAGTCTATTTTTAGGCGTAATCCTGGTAAAGGTATACATGTCTTATGTTGTGAAGTCTCAAGCTGAACACTGCAAGATTCTTTCATCAACTTCATAAGGGGGTAAAAAAATCTATGCAATAAATATTAAATAAAGCATGAAAAATGCATTAACCCAAAAAGCACTACTTCTATAATATTTAGTTTTTCATTAGGTGGTTTTTATTCTGATGTTGTGAATGTCTGACTGTGAGGCCAAGCAGAAATTACTGGAACAGAATTCAAATCATCTGGGAGTAGAAAAACAAAATGGGGGTCAGAGCAGTGAGCATTTGTACTTAAGTAGGATCCACTTAAGTAAGATCACTGATTCAGAGATCACAATTCCCAGAGCACAACCCCAACAGCTCTCCAGGACCAGATGGAATTCACCCAGGAGCTCTAAACCAACTGAAGGATGAAATGACGCCGCCGTAAGCCGCAGTGTGAAACCTCTCCCTGGGAATCCTCTGGGTCAGGATGGGAAGGTGGGGAAATGACTGATTGGTACAAAGGATTCCAGGGGTGATATGAGGAGCTACACGAGTGAACATGATGTCCTTGTTCAGCAAATCAGTAGAAGCCACTGCAAGGAAGAGAATGAGCAGACACATGGAAAAATGTGTTGGGAAGTACTCCATTAAGCATCCATAAAAGAGGACATCACAAGCCGACTGGCATTTTTCTGAGGAACTGGCAAATAAGCAAACAAGGTGTGTTAAAGTACATTTTTACAATTAGATGGAGAAAAAGAAAGCCCTTAAAAAGGAAGTGTCATGAGCTAAGAAGATCTTAATTTAAATGAATAAGCAATTTAAAAATTTGGGGTAAAAAGTAGGAATGTGGTTTTCCCACTGGAAGGAAATCACCAACACAATCCTTTGGAACTTTTTGCCAGGATCTGTGCTACTCAGCAAAGTCTTAAATGACCTGGAAAAGGCGATGAATAATGGGAGAACAGAGACTGCTGATTCCATTACAGTTATCACAGGGATTAAAATCAAAAGCTGACTGTGCAAAGCTGCAGAAAAGCACTATGATCATGCACAACTTGAGATAAAATGGCAGATAAAATTCCACATAGGATATCGCAAAATGGTGAGCATAATTACATAAACTGATAAGTTCTGTTCATAAATTAAAAAATGATACCACGAAGATGTCAGCTCCATACCCAGTGAGGGGTCAAAAAAACCAACTAAATTATTTGAAAAGGACTAGAAAACAAACCAGAGCACACTTCAACAAATGTGTGGTGAACCAGCAGTTTTAATAACATGGGCAGTTTTTGTTCTCCCATCTTTGAAACTATGAAGCAGACTTAGAGAAGTTACAGGAAAGAGCAAAAAAGATACAAAGAAAAGTAGGAAAAGTTTCTTTATGAAGAATCTGCAAACAGGCCTCTTCAAGCTGTATGTGTCCTTCCACTCTTTCCTGCTTCCCTCCTTCCTCTGGATGGAGTCCTCTCCCTCTCATGTTACTGTGCTGTTACCATAATTTCCATAGTCTTCCCAGGCAAATCAAGGGTCAAAATACAACCTGTTGGGATTTTCTCTTCAAACTCAGAGGGAGGGCTCCTTCCATCTTCCCATATTCCTTCTCCAAAGCAAACAATGAATGTGGATTCACTGCACTAAGATACAAAGGTAAAAAAAAAAACCCAAAACAAGTCTTTGAGTTTTTTACCTCTTTCCTGCATCACAGCCTTGTCAACAAGATTTTTATGGATTAGCAGATGCTGACCTCTCCAGTTTGGATGCAGAGACTGCTTTAAGAGCAGAGCTTCTCCATGAGTTAAGAATTACAGTGGCAGATTCTCCCACCTGGAGGTTACTTTCAGAGCTAACTGTAAATTCCCCCCACTTCACAGCTTATAGAAATCTCAGTCCTCTGCTTTTCCCTGATGGTGAGGTGGTACCACTCTTAAAGCACATTTCACTCTTGCCTCTCATGTAAGGGAAGCTGGAGTCAACTTCATTTGAAAACCAGAGCACAGGTACAATTGCCAAGGGATGCACATGCACTGATTTCTTAATCTTCAAACTTACCTCTGACTAGTTTGAGTCGGATGGAAAATCTCTCCAGCTTCAGAGATGTGTTCATGAATTCCCACCCATTTGAGTGGGACAGACACTCAGTTACTGAGAAACCCACTGCTTCAGTCCTTGGATCACACCTATTCAAAGACCTGAGCATTTCAGTTCAGGAGGAATGGGACTCATGGGCTGTGGGTGGGGAGCTGCCTTTGTATAGGTTCTACAAAGACTTTCACAGAATCACAGAATTTTCAAGACTGGAAGAGACCTATAAGATCATCAAGTCCAGTCGATGTTCTAACTGTTCACTAGATCATGGCAGCAAGTGCCACATCCAGTCTTTTTTTAAATTCTTCAAGGGATGATGCCTCTACCACCTCACTGGGTAAATGATTCCAGTATCTGACCACTCTTACTGTGAAATATTTCCTTCTTAATTCTAACTTACATCTCGCTTGACGCAACTTGAGACTGTGTCCTCTTGTTCTATCCGTTGTCGCCCGGAGAAAGAGGCCGACCCCCAGCTCACTACAGCCACCCTTCAGGAAGTTGTAGAGAGTGATGAGGTCACCCCTTAGTCTCCTTTTCTCCAGGCTGAACAACCCCAGCTCCCTCAGTCGCTCTTCATATGGCTTGTGTTCCAAGCCCCTTATTAGTTTCGTTGCTCTCCTCTGGACACGCTCAAGTAACTCGATGTCCCTCCTAAAGTGAGGGGCCCAGAACTGGATACAGTACTCCAAGTGAGGCCTCACCAGTGCCGAGTACAGGGGAAGAATGACCTCTCTGTTCCTGCTGGCCACACCATTTCTGATACTGGCCAGGATGGCATTGGCCCTCTTGGCTACCTGGGCACACTGCTGGCTCATATTTAATCGACTGTCAACCAGCACCCCCAGGTCCCTTTCCACCTGGGCACTATCCAGCCACTCCATCCCCAGCTTGTATCGGTACAGGGGATTTCCATGAAGTGCAGATCAGTACATTCCTATGAACTTGTACACAAAAACCTTTCCCTGCTAGAGATGATTTGTTTTTTACAAAGTGTCTGTAGAAGTGTCCAATTATACAGATTACACAGATTTCTCCTTTGCTTGGTTCCCTACAGCCTGAAGCACTCATCTTCATGAAATTAGTGTCACATATTTTTGTGGGCATCAGAAGCCCAGTGGAAGGCTGAGTGTAGCCCTGTAGAAAGAAGATTGCTAGTCACTATAAAAATGCAAAGCACAACCAAGAGAGGGTGCTTTAATTTCAGATAGACAGCTGTAAAATTGCTTAGCAAAGATAGTTGGAAATTTGCTTGTACCTCTTCCCAATTGCAATGTAGAGGTGAATGGCTGTGTGCTGATAAAGCCATCTGTCTTGTGGGTGCCTGGAGGAAGCCTCTGCACCAAAGCAATATTGCCAGTTTTACAGTTAATCTCCTGGTGCACAGCACCCCCCTTGTAATGACTCTTGTTCAAAAGCTCAGGCTGCAGGATTGGGAAGGGGATGAGGAATGCTGCAGGGCATAATGCATTGCCAGCACACCAATCCATGCACTGAGGTAATATTGAGGTCCATGGACTCAGGTTTGAAACCAAAGAAGAGAAAGAATAACTGTCAGTAGAATGCTTTGGTTGGGTAGGTTTTTCACGTGGTGTGCATATCCTGGTGTGGAGTGCTGGTTTCCACTGGGGTAGGGTTAATTGGGTTAATTCCCAATAGCTGCTGTGGGGCTGTTTTGGATTTGTGCTGAAAGCAGGGTTGATAATTGCATTGGATTTGTGTGACCATGTTTTGGTAGTGCAGACCTACAGCAGTGGTTTCTGGGAGCAGCTGCCAGAAGCTCCCTCCATGTCCAGCAGAGCCAATGCCAGACAACTCCAGGATGGAACCACTGCTGGCCAAGGCAGAGCCAGTCAGGAATAATGGTAACACCTCTGTGATAACATAGTTAAGAAGACAAAAAAAGGTTATTGCACAGCTATAACAACAACCAGAGAAGAGCAGGGTGAAAACATGAGAGGAACTCTTAGAGGCTCTGCAGACGCCAAGCAGGGTCAGTGCTGAAGGAGGGGCAGGAGGTGCTCCAGGCTCCAGAGCTGAGATTCCCCTGCAGCCCCTGGTGCAGCCCATGGTGAGGCAGCTGTGCCCCTGCAGCCCATGGGGATGCACAGGGATGCAGAGATCCACCTGCAGCTCATGCAGGAGACCCACACTGGAGCAGGGGGTGCCTGAGAGGAGGCTGTGACCCCGTGGGAGGCCCGTGCTGGAGCAGGGTCCTGGCAGGGGCCTGCAGGGCTGTGGAGAGAGGAGCCCATCCTGGAGCAGGTTTGCTGGTGGCACTTGTGACCCTGTGGGGGACCCAGGCTGGAAGAGGCTGTGCCTGAGGGACTGCACCCTGTGGAAGAGTGACCTGTGCTGCAGCAGTCTGGGGGGGACTGATGCCTGTGGGATGGACTCACGTTGGAGAAGCTCATTGAGAGCTGTCTCCTGTAGGAGAGACCCCAAGCCGGAACAGGGGAAGGACTCCTCTCCCTGAGCAGTAGGAGAAACAATCTGGGATGAACTGACCATAACTCCCATTCCCACCTCCCTGCACAGCGTGGGGAAAATGCAGAGCTGCGAAGGAGGGAGGAGTGGGAAAAAGGGCTTTTAAAACTTATTTTACTTCTCATTATCCTGCTGATTTTCTTAGTAATAAATTCATTTAATATCCCAGGTTGAGTCTGTTTTGCCTGTGACAGTATTTGATGAGTGATCTCTCCTGGTCCTTATCTCAACCCATGAACCCTTTGTTATATTTTCTGTCCCCTGTCCAGCTGCAGAGGGGAGCAAGAAAGAGGCTTTGGTGGGTGCCTGGAACCCAGCTGGGGTCAACCCACTACAGTAATACAAAGATATTTCCACTGCTGCTGAGCATTGCTCCAACACTCAAGGCCTTTTCTGTTCCTCACCTCAACCCACAGTGAGGTGGCTGGAGGTGCACAGAGTTGGGAGGGGACAGCTGACCCCAGCTGACCTGGAGATATGGGGTCATGGTCAGGATGGAGAGCTGGGGGAAGAAGGAGGGGACGTTTGGAGTGATGATATTTATCACTGTTTGTCACTGTTACACGTGAGAGAGCCCTGTTTCCCTGGGGATGGCTGAACACCTGCCTGCCTGCGTTAAGTGATGAATTTATTTCTTCTTCTGTTTTCCCTGTGCATGTGGCTTTTGCTTTTCCTATTAAACTGTCTTTAAAGCATCCCTTCTGCTCTTCTGATTCTTCTCCCTGTCCTGCTGTTGGGGAGAGGGTGCTGAATGTGGTTAAACCAGAACACCTGGACATTCACAAAGAAGAGAGTGACAAAGTCTGGTCTAGTTTCTAGTTTGGATTTCTAAAATATAGTTTTATGATTTTTGTATAATTTCAGACTTTTTTCTTTGGTCAGCTTCAAGCTAAATACTATTCAAGAGACTGCTGTACCAAGCAATTAGGATTTCAGGACACCACTGATTCCTGTGATCAGCCTTGCACAACTGGAGCTGCACCAAGGTTGACAGAGAGGACCCATAGTTGCTTCTCAGAAGACTAATGATGATCCTCTTGGAAATACTTGCTCAGTGTTGTCTCACTTTTGTGACTTTTACCTCTGAAGTTTTCCACTGCACTCATTTGAAAATCAAGGTCTCAGGTTACCCACAAGAATGCTGTCAAGCACAGAGCACAGTGGGTCTGTGGGTCACCATCACAACCTAAAGGAAAAGCTGCACTTGTGTCCCCTCTCCTGTTCACACCACCTCAGGAAGCCATGGCTGCCTGCTGCTTGTCAGGATCTGTGTTCAAATTCCCACCCTGTGGTACCTGCAGGGTTGTTTGAGATCACTTCTCACTTTGCAAGGCTTCCTTGCAAATTATGGAAAAAGTAGACGGAGAGGGGACTTTTAGAAACACAAAAGTCAGCAAAGTCTTTATGCCTCAGGTAGCCTGACAAAGACACCTGAACTGGTTTTGGCTTGATATTGAACCTTGATGATTTTTGTTTATGGAAAAAAGAATCAGACTGGAAGAAAGGATAGTACCAGGACATTTTGACAGGAATGCTGCCTTTTTCCCCCCTAAGACTTCCAGTGTAGGGGAGAGTTGCAAGAACTTTTGGAATCCTGCAAGGTGACTCAAATCCTGGGAGCTGAAAGCTCTATGCTGTGTGTCTGCAAGGTCTTATACAGCCACAGTTCAATTAATAATTCTGATGAATCCTTACATTGATCTTATCTTAGGGTTTGGATAGCCAATGCTGATGCTGACATTTAACATGCCTGTGCTGTACTCTAGAAATCTGCTCAGAGAACTGCTTCTGTAAGGAACTGGAAATTTACATATCCCACTATAAAACTGTGAATGCAAATTCGCAAGCAAACTTGTACATCTCAAATCTGGTTTATTCATCAGCACTTAATGAACTCATTGCAGGGATCTTTCCTCAATTACCAACCAGAAGAAATACAACACAACAGATAATACAAACAATAGACACCTTTGTAACTGAAACTGTGGATCACATCTTGCAGGAAAAGGTAGAAAAAATAAGAATGCTCCCCTGATGTTTAAAAGTGAGGGATCTTACACAACCATCATTCTTAACTAATGCAAATCATTCCCTGCAGAGCAACAAATTGAAAACACCTAAGATAAATTTGAGAGGCTATTTACTTTGAGTATTTTTCAACTGTTTCCTTCCCCCTAAACATATTATAAAACACAATTTTAGAGGTTTTTTGTGCAGTGTCTCTAGTTTGGGTTCTTATCCTTATCTGAAAAACATTAAGTCATGTTTTTGTACAAAACTGAAGAAACTTCAGTTGTTGGCAACTATTACACCTAGTGCCACATGACTTTCTGATCAAAACAAAAGCACATAATGTAATAAATACATGCTAAATACATTAGAAATCCACTAAATTATTTCAGTTTTCTGTTTTCAAAAAGAAGGTACAGATATGGAATCATGACTGAATAATGTTATTTCACTCTGAATCCCAGGAATATTAATACTAGGAATGAACATGTTTAGCACTTTTACTGATGATATGGAAGAAAATGTAATCATTGCTGGTAAAATCTGCAGATGTCATGAAGATTAGCAGATAGTCAATACTAATGAAAGCAGTACAGGCACACGAAATGATCCATCATTTACTAATCTACACATACTGAAAAAAATCGAGGTTAATACATCCAAACAGAAAGACTAACATTTACAAACATCAAGTATGGAACCAAGGACTAAATCCTGGATAGCAATAAATCTCATGAGCACTTGTCTACTATTAAAAATAATTGAACATGGTCTTCCTATACAATCCTATGTCAAGGGGTTGATCCAAAACCAATGAAACAGTGAGTACAAAAGTTGGCACTTCTGAGATTTTAAATGAATGCTAACATTCTATGCTCAGTTCCAGCAGGCTTGCTTCTTAAATGGTTGGAAAAAATTGAGAGGATGTATGAGGGAGCCACAAAACCAAGCTGGAAGCTATAGAAAATGCTTTAAATCAAATAAAGAGATAACAGTTACAGTGTCAAAAAGAAGGTTGTCTTGTAGCTTGATTACAGTGTTCAAAAACTTTCACAGGAAGTAGTGAGGGACTAATTGATCTAGTGAAGAAAAGCATACCAAGAACTAATGGCCGAAAGTCAAATCTGGACAAACTGAAATTTAAAATAAGGCACATGATTCTAAGCATGAAAGTGATTGAGTACTGGAGTAAATGACTAAAGAAGGAGCTAAGTCTTCATTCCTTGATGTCCTTAAATCAAACTGGCCTGTTTCTGTACATGACTTGCTTTAGCAAAAACCACAAATTGTGCCTTTGTCAGACTGGTCTTCACCCTGCAGCAAAGGGAAAATTTATGACCAGAGATCTAGATGGGGTCAGAGAAGATAATCTCATGTCCTTTTCAGTCTTACTTTCCACAAATCTATCAATTTACTGAATGAGTACAGAGAAAAAACTTTCTGACTGACTTTTGCCATCTGGATAACAATGTGATCCATAGCAAATTGTAAATCATACAGTAATAAATGTATGTCAGAAGCCATAGAGATGAATATATTCTTGCAATGCCTTCTAATTTAGAAATTTGGAGTTATTTAATATTTTACACATTAATTTTATTCTGGGTAATTGAATCAAGGTGAAAGGGTTAAGCAGACAGGCTAAATGAAACACTGTGCCATGTACTTACTTTAATGTGGTTGGAAAAATCAATGAACTTTGGTCTGTCAGCCTGCAATCACAGATTTAATTGAATAACATGTCAAGTATTTTAAACTGTTTACTAATGTAAATAGAATCCAGCACCATAGCCATGGTAATAAGCCAAGCAGCTTTCCCTGAATTCCAATCTGATTTGAACATGACCTTCATTTTAAGCCACATGCCAGAGATCAAACAGTTATCATTATGTCTACAGAGTTCAGTGATTACACCTGTGATTCTCAAGAAACCATATTTGATATTGATTCCTTCTGTAGAATCCAGGTAATTCTTGATCAGTTTGATATTTCTAGCAATGGTTACTCTTTCTTTGAGCATTTATAGTCACTTCCACTTGATTATTATCACTGGGAGGAGGAATGAATCACACAGCAAACTTTTACTGAGTCTGCTTGAGAAACGGTGGAGGCTTTGTGCACATGCACAAAGGGAACAAGAAGAACAGGAGCAGCATCTCCTCAGCTTGTGTTGGGTGAACTCCAGGCACAGCCGTACAACAGCTCCTTACTCTTCTTTTCCCTTCCCTTTTTACCATTCCCAGGCAGTAGCTTCCCACAAGAAGACATGAAAGCATCAAGGAGAGGGGGTCACAGCCCTGTACAAGCTGAAAGAGCTTGTGTCAGGATTAAGTGATGTTTTGGCCATGTAACATGCACATTCCTTTCCTCAGTTGCAGTAAAAGATCTTTTTTTCATTCCTTTTTCTTTTTAACCAGACCCAGATGCCTGCAATGCAGATGTTTTCATGACTAACCTATTTATGCTTTCATACCAGTCAACATGAAGCACTAAGTTGTCCCATTGGTATCACTGTTCCAATCCTAAAGTAGATGTCTAGCAGCAGCCAGTTAAATCCAGCTATTTGATCCCAGTGATTAGGAAGTTCTTTAGGATAGACAGCTCAGAGGGTAAAAGCTGCACTGTAGACATCTGAAGTCAGGAGGAATGACTGCATGCCTCCAAGCTCTCCTTAGCAAGACACAGGAGAATATTGCCTTCAAAGCACTGCTGGGGAGAACCAGCTCCCCATTTTACCAGACTGATCAAGTGCACAATGTGAAATTATGAAGCCACTTTAAACTCTCAGCAGCCTTGCCCACAAGTTCAAGCACGTTCTCCACTGTAGACAGGTCTGTTGCATTTCCTGAGCACCCTGTCATCTCAGAGGTGACAGAAATGGCTGCACTGGTGCTGTGCAGCAGGGCAAACCTGCATCAAACTCTGCTGATTTAGGAAAGGAGGAAACAGCAGAGAGAACAGGAAGATTGATGTAGGAGTATGCAGACAGTATTATTAGTCAGCACAACAGGCAGTTGTCCTAGCACCTTACTGACCAGGCTTGGGGTTTTGGCCAAGGTTTTGGGCAGGATCACAGCAAAACAAAGCATTAAAGAAGGGAAGGAAGACAATGGAAAGATTGTGCTGTACAGTTGTGGAAAGCACTGTGGGGGAAAAGCATAAATGTGCAAATCTGAAAGTATGGCAAATGGCTGATGGAAATTCATACCAGGGGCTGGCAGGGATGGAGGAATCATCTGTGCACTGAATGAGGGATGGAGAGGACTGGCAAAGACCTTGAAAGTGAAGAAAAGCAGCCCCTATTTGATGCAACCTGTAGCAGCCTAGAGTTGATGCAACAGTTCCTTCTGTTTTTGTGTACTCCTCTTCAATCTTAGATTACACTTTTCTGTCCATTATATATCCTAAAACAGGATAGCCTTGCAGTAATAATGTAAAAGAGAACTACAGCTTGCTTATACACTTTACTAGAGTATGGAGTGCATTAAAATGACTACAGACTATTAATTATGCAAAGTTAAGCACTCAACTTAGAGAATAGCCTTATTAAAGCTATATATTTGACCTTCACTGACTATGGTGCATATGCAGTTTCAAATAATCATAGAATATATAGTTTTTTTGCTAGATTCTTAGAGACAGTAAACAAATACAGCATCTAAATTTCTGCTTTTCTAAAATACCTATGTCCCCCCCTCCCCTTAGGCCTGCATACATTGAACAGTTTAAAACAACAAACAAAATTTACTCAGATGCAATGCAGAGGATAAAGCAGTAAAAAGTGAAGCTTAATTAGCTGCATAAACACGTGCAACACAGCCCTCCTTAGGAGCAACCCAGGGCTGATGCAATTAACTACAAAACATGCATAGCTAAAACCTGAGGTTTCCCTAAATATAATACATTTTCCCAATCCTACAGATTGCCATCTTCTGCACTACCACTTTCTATTATTATGCCCAATATGTAGCATACTGTACATGCATAACACACATCTCTTTCCATCCCACATCTATGGACTGGTTTTGTGATATACATGGTTTTATTAGTAGGTGAAATAAGTTTTCTTTGGTGAAAGCTTCAAATTCTTCTGTTTTCATGCTGCCATTCACCACTTTTTCCTTTGTGGGTTTTTTGGGGGTTTTTTGAAATCCCCCCCCAGTGTCATTTCAGACATTCAGCCTATTGAGTAGTAACTCCTTACATGGGAGCAGGAGAGAAAAGCCAGCTGTCATGGAAAACACATTATGGAATTTATAACTCTACATGATTGCAAAGCACTACCTAAAATATTGCACCAATTACAAAGCGGTAAAAATCTGTAACATTAGAGATTGATTCCCAAATTATATATCCACAAAGGAGAAAAATTAAGATCTTGCAGGCAATTTTAAGAATAAAGCATGTACCTATATATAGAGATAATGGCTTTGCACTCATACCCTTGCATACAAGTGCACTGACCGGTTTATAAACCACTGCAGATGTCTCAAGTGACTTCAGCCCCTGTGCTCTTCCTTGTACATGCTGGCAAGGGACCACTGCCTCTCTGAGCAGGCTTCTGTCCCACTGTGCTGCTCAATAATGTAAATTAGAAAGTTATCCCCTGAAGACACATGCAGATTACTTCCCACTTGATCCTTAAATTCTTCCTACTCTTGGGGTCCATGCAGGTTTTAAACCCAAAATTTTAAAGTTCTGTCTCCAGGGAAATTTGAAATATGCTAATAATAGTGTATGTACAGTTTAGCCAGAAGTATTCTGATGCAAAATCCACTTAAAAAACTCTTCCATGTTTCACTAATTCCACATGATGCAGCACATTCATTAAACTGAGTAATGCTGAAGAAGCAAAAATTCGAAGCCATATCTTTTACCATTTATAAGTTTAGCATGAAAATCTAAAGGGATAAATCTTTCATTGCTATGTTGAAGGTGCCATGTATAGTGAAATGAAAAACAATGTTCACTGGTGGATATTAATTTAAATTTTTCAGTTTTCATATCTCAGCCACATTGTGATACCACTGCTTCAATAAACTTGAGAAACTGTAAGGAGATTGAGCACCATTTCTTTAGAGAAGCAGTGCAGAAGGGTGACTAGGTATTAAAACTGTGATGTATGAAATCCTTTTGACTGCAAATAGAATGTCAAATATGCACCTGCTACCATTTTTAGTAGACTGCCTAATTTAAATGATGTTTCTTTTGTTTTAAACTAGATCTTTCTGCTGTGTTCTTTTGTGCGTTGCTTTTAAGTGTCTTCATGCATGTTGCAGTTCAGCACACCACTGACACATTTGTTTCAGAAACAAATACACTTATGCAATTGCATTTATCTCCAATGACAATCTACAATTTATCTTCTTGAATTTGGTCAATTTTCTAAACTCTTAGCATACTTTAACCTCTTCATAATCCCTGTTAGTGCAACTGTGGCAGGTTTGGTAAATCTAAGATTCAGCTCCTCTCACAGGTCATTTGCAAAGACACCAGGTATCACTAACTGGCAACACTCAGACAATGCTCCTGGGCTTGCTTAGCTGGGGCCAGCTGATTTCTGCACAGAATATAAGGCTCTTACAGTGGTGAAAGCAAAGGGAAAAAAAAGAGAGATCAAAAGTAATCTTTTATCCATTATTACCTGGTTCAAACAAAGTATTTTTTTGACCTGTGAACTTTTACTCACTGGAATAGTACAAAATTTTATTCTGCTTTAGCAGTGAGGCTGCACCAGATGATCCCGCTGTGGGGATCCCTTCCAATGTTACCCATTCTGTGATTCTGTGGAAATATTTCTGTTTGGCAAAGATATCAAAATCTGTTCATCTATATGCAGCTATTCAGAATTCAGTTGAATTTTAAAAATCACTTTAATATTGAGAAATCTGGTCTAGTGGAAAGTGTCCCTGACCATGGCAGGGGGGCTGGAACTTGATGACTTTTATGTGATTATGAGAAATAGAAACCATTCTGTGATTATGAGAAAAAGCCAAGCACTGAAAGAGAGATAATAAGAGAAATCAAACCAATAAACAAGGCTGTGACATGAGTGCACGAGTGCCTGTGAGATGAGTATGTGAACGTGTGGAAGTGTGTTCCAGGCTGGACCAGCTGGTGTGCAGGAGAGCCACAGAGCAGGCAGAGGGCCCAGGACCCAGGCAGGGGTAGGAGAGAGGCTGTGCTGCCATTCAAGGGATCAAAGGGAGTGTAGTCAGCCATGTGAGTGCTGTGGGTGTGCCCCTGAGCTGTGTGCTTGAGCATTGCTACTGACAGAACCTGGAAATGTGGAAACCTGCCTGGAAATGGAGTCACCTACACTGACATCCAGACCTCCAGGTACACTAACCTGGAATCCAGAGGACAAAGAGGAGGAATTGCCAAGTCCTGGGATTTACTCAAGGCAGCAGCCCTATAACCCCTCAGCACAGTCACTCAAGTATCAGGAAATGCAGACACTACAGTTATTTTTGTGGTCCTAATTTGATCTCTTTTGTACTTGTGTTTCAAAAGTCTGTCTTTGATTACATGACCTTGCTCATTTTTTTCATGTTCAGTGTTCAGGACAAATGATGTTTACCTAATGAGTTGCTGTGTATCCTTTTTTGCAATTTCTAGGCCTCATTTACTGTGTGCATTCAAACCTTAAAGTGAGGATGAAGTGATTCATTTCCCATGAGTCAGTTAAGAAGAGTATCTAGGTGCTTCACATTCAAGTGATGTTTTCTTCTTTCTCCAGATGTGGGACTGAGGCACACAGGACCTACAGTTTGATGCCTATGTGTTAGCAATTTGGGAACATTAAAGCAGGAAGCACAGTACTGGTTTCTCCTCAGCAAAGTCTGGTTTATATACCTTTCCTGCCAGATACAAACCAAACTCCAGTTCTTCAGAGCTGCACAAAGCTCCCTTAGCCATAAGAATGGTTTTTCTGCAGCTGCAATCACTTGGTGTATTACCAAACCCCTTTAAATTTCTTCAATTAATGAGAAAAAGTTATGATTTTACTTTTGTTAAAAATTTTGAGCATCATTAAACTAATGCCTTGCAACAGGATATATCAGGCAATAGAATGAAACAGAAAAAACAAAGCAAAAAACCGCATGCAATGTTTGTAGTCTCATCAGCAGTGTATCTCCAAGCACATGTTGGAAAAGTTAAATATGTTGCCCCTATCTTACTGATGACAAAGTTAACACACCTAGATATAAGACTTGGTTGGCTGTTATTACCTGTCAGATGAATGATACAGCTGAGAGAAGAGCCTCTCACAAAGCACTTCTTTCTTCATTATTCCAAAACATTTTACAACCATGAATATTACTTACTGTAGCATCTACACTTGGATAAATTCAATTGCAGAAATATTACACAGCAGTAGACAGATTACACAGTAGTCAGGGAGAGAGGACCCAGTACCATAACTCTGTCGTCAGTGAAACCCATTGGATTGTAACAGGCTGAGCCATGGACTAGTTCTGAAAATGTCATCCAAGTTTCTGCATAATCCCAATCAGGAACTACATGACCCACATGACACAAATATAGAAACATATTTATGTCCACAATTTAGCAGTTTATTCAGCAAAAATACATTTCTCAGACATAATGTTGCTTAGGTTGAAATATAAAAAAATATAATTCTGTTCTCCAGGCAAGCAGGTATACAAAAAAGTCAAGAAATATAACTTCCAGAAAGGAATAATAACTTACAAACAAAAGATAACACTATACTTCTTAAACAAAATACCAGATAGAGACTTTATCATTCCAGTCAAGTCCTTTATCCTAAAGTGAAATGTACATATTAATGCAGCTGAAGACTCAGGCCATACTCTTGACCAACCCATGACAAAATTCACACTGTAGTCATACCTTTATTGTCTTCTGGAGTTTTTGTTCATTTGCCTTCACTGTCTTTTGTAGCTTTGTTCATTTACCTGAAGGTGTAGAAAGTGTATTGCCACTGCTCTTCCTGAACAATTGCTACATGGTTAAGAGTTTGTATATTAAATTTTAATCCTGTGCATATGGACACATGGGTAAGGCTTTATTTCCTGTTCTTCACAGGAAGTATATCTGTAATCCAGTAGTGAAACAGAGATGTGGCTACCTTGGCATGATCTGAAACAGAGAAAACACATTCCTCCTGAAATACCTCCATGACTTTGCTGAACACTAAGAAAAAGACTTGTGCAAACATCTATTTCCATTCAATATTAACATTTCATTAAACCCAATGCACATGCTGGACCTTGAAGACTAATACCTATAAATTTCTATATAGGCAGGTCCATTTTATTTTAGGAGGTCAGTCATTTGTATAAGACACAATTTTGCTCATACACTTTGAAATTTCCTATTTGTTATGATTCAATAATTCAGAAAAAAATGAGATTGAAATGACATGATCATGGGCAAGGCTTCTTTCTGTCTGGAGAGTAGTTTCACAGATCATTATTTAACTTACAATAGTACCTAGAAGCCTCAGTTGAGAATGAGTCATATTGTACAGATAGCTGCATTAAAGCCTCAAAATGCTATGACTTATGTCTTTGAATTCAGAGATTACCTATGTGACTTTATTGATTTTTAATGATAAGATTTTCTGCAGTACTTATCACATAATAATGACATTTAAAATGATTCTATAACATTATGCTAATACAGTTTTCAAATTTCCTTTTCTTTGAATGCTCATTCATTTGAAAAAAAAAAAAAAAGAAGTGTAAATGTCATTATTTTAAGGCTTCTGCATATCCAGCCTCTGAATTGTTGGCACACAGTAACTATATTAATTCTGGTCTGCAAACTGTACCTCCCCCTGCAATGAAGACTTATATAAATGACAATTCTCCAAAAAAAGGCAGTTAAAAGAAGCTTCTAGCTCTGCCCTGAGGAGTGATAATTTCCTAGGCAACAAGGGAAGAGTATGTTTGAGATTTGAAACCAACCAACAAAAGGAAAATGTTAACAGATAACAGGATGAAGCTGATGAGCAGAAGTTCATAAATGAGTTCATAAATTAGGAGATAATGACTTTTTTTTTAATTAGGCGATCACCTATGCTTTAATAATTGATGTGAAATGGGAATTAAGTAGCTCTCATTTCCAAAGCCAGTTTCCAGCCAGCAAAGGGAGCATTACTTGCAGTCACAGCTCTTCGCCTTTGCCCACTGCACTGTGGAGGATCATGAAGGTCTCTGGCTTCCTTCTGCTAACAGCCACAGACTTTCTATCAGAGCTCAGAAAAGCTCCCATCATGAGAAATCCATGTCCATGTGACTTCTAAACATTCCCTTCCCTGCACATACAGAAGATTTTTGGTAGAGGTAAGTACTTTTTGTTAATGACTACCGAATAAATGGAACCATTTTGTTCTCTTTTATAGACTGAGAATGATGACACTCTAGATAATCATTTTCACACAAACACTCTTCACCAACCTCAACTTCATCTGATCATTCAGGTACAAGGTAAAAGGCAACTTGACAGAGCATTTAAAGCACAAAGTACAAGGTAAGCTGATGGAGGATGACAATTAAACAGAACAACCAGTACCTCTGAAACATAGAGATTTTCTTATTTAAGTATTTTTTCTCATTTAAATGAAGATTTAAAAGATAATAGTTAATGTTGATAATTTGTCTGAATCTCCTCAGTATTTCTTTTTCCTGCAAAATTTATCAGACCCTACCATCACCCTTGATAAGAATTTCTTTGATATGACTGCAAAAATTGGGATCTAAGAGCTTAAGATAAAACAGACATTTGTTTCTTGCTTTTTTTTTCTTTTGGATGCACTGTGATTTTCAATCTGAGTAACAGCTAAGAGATGCAAAGGAAATACCAAATCATGGTATTAAACTAGTGGTTTTGAATCTGTAATCTGTGGTCCAGGAACAGCCCATGGCTTTATACTAAAGCACCCTTATCATCAGTAGCCACAAGCTTGCCAAGTGAAACTTGGTAATCCCAGTGGAAAGCTGGATGAAACGATAACATCCATATATGAGGAAATAAAAAACATAATGGTGTGGATAATTTGTAACTTCTACTAGTGGAGAATGTGCACTTATATGAAGAGATGCATCACTTCTTATTTTTTCTTATGCTTCCCTGCTTCCCTTCCTGGAATTAAAGATAAATCTGAACAAAACATGAATAAAACCCATCTTTACCTCCTTGATGATGGTGTCTTGAGTAGAATCATAATGATGGGAAAAAGGGTTAACATATTATTTCTTGAACTACAGGGAATAAAATGTTTATTTTGTAAAAATAATACAACTTCCTAAAATCATGGGGTTTTTTATTGTGTTAATATGGAATGACCTTTCCTTCTAGTACTTCGCATCCCCTTAAAAATAAAGAGAGAAAACTCAAGACAATAGGACAAAATCATAAAAATTAGAGAATACTATTATGTACTGCGCATTTTTAACTTCATAAACAGCCCTAACTTGTCTTTCTATCTTGAATTTGTTAGTACAACAAAGGGCACAATAACAAATTCAAGTTCTTATTATAGAAAGGCATTATATTACAAAGGTCTTTGTAACTCTTAACTTTTATCACCTGCTCATTGGGAGTGAAAACTAAAATGTAAAAAACCCACACTGGACAAGATTAACTGATTTTGAGCCAAATGTACAGAAAAAGAAAAAGAGTATAATTAAAGATCTAATTCAAAGTAAAATTTCAGAGCATTGTATTTTCATTCACTGAATTTCTGGAATTACAAATAGAATGTATTTTTTAAAGTCTGCTGAGGAAACTTAATGACTAGCAGGTGCTTAATTATCCTTTAATAATTTATAAGAATATATTTTCCCTCTTTCTTATGTTGTTGCACCTCATGAATATCAAATAAACTACTATGGTTACACCACTGTGAACTTGGAATGACATAAGAATTGAGCTTTGAGTGACAGCAGTTACTAGGGAAAAAATCAACTGAAGAGTAAACAATTCTAGGCTGCACCAGCAGAAACATTATTGAATTTTAAAAATCACTCAGGAAATTTTCTTTTGCTTTTTCAAGTGATGAATACATACAGTGGAAAATTAGGTGTTTTAATTTGCTTCTGTTTTCTCTCTTCATTTTGACATTTCTGCTATACGAAAGTAAACAGAGCAACTTTTCCCAAGGCTGCAAAACTCAACAGAACTCCAATTGTATTGTACAGAAGTTAGATAAGGCCTGTAAAGAATATCCCAATCGTTGTCACTTCAATTCCATTTGGATTTAATTAAGAAAAGCTGAATTAGTTCATTCAATAAAGGGTAATAACATTTTCATGATTCCTGCTGAGTTCTACTTGGTTTGCACACATGTATTACATCCAGTGAAACTGTGTGTGTAATTAAGATCAGAGATTGTAGGCTTGAAATGCACAGAAGGATTTAATTCCATGTATAGATGGACACTTCACATCCATCAGAACCTTAAGGGCTGTAATACCTCATATCTCCCCTTAAAAGAATACATATGAACTTCTCTAAGAGCATCCTTTTCAAACTGTATCAGATCTGAACTCCACAGGCAGGAATTCTCTCTTCTCTCTGTCCAGCACACAGCATCCAGTAGGCTTCAGTCTAGATGAGGATCTTTAGGCAGTATCATGCTGCAAATTATTTAATGAAGCTACAAGCATATGTCTCTTTGAATGCTGTTGCTAAGCCTCCGATGGCTACGATCTTAATTACATTGTTACCACACTGCTGCCATCTCTGCTGATACTCTTCAAAAGACTTAGAGTACAACCTAAAATGGTTGAGATCTCTCATGCTGCAGCTAACTGCTCTCAACTGATTAAATTCTTTGGGAGGCAAGAAAATTCAACACATCTTGTAGATTTTTGTCTGATGCTGCAACACATGTTCTAATGACTAGTAGTAATGACTGTTTAAATGAAGACCACATGAAAAATGAATCATTATACCTCATGTGGACTACATGCTGATCCCACATTCACTTGAAGAACTATTAACTGTACAAGAAGAGATTCTACTAAAATTATAGGGGTAATAATAGAGAACAGAAGGAGCCTGTGCCTTAGGCATGAAAAAATTTAGTAACAAAGTAATTTTTCTTTTTATGAATGACTTCAGAATAATATTTGTTATAAAGAGTAACTTCAAATTTTTGCATTATCAACAGTATTTTTTAGAAACTAAAAGGGTAAATCAAAGTTTAGCTTGCAAAGTCTGTGTAGTAAAGAAGCCACATGGTGACCAAGAAGTAAAAAAAATAATGGGCTTTATTGATTTTTATGCATGTAAAATTAATTCTTAGCTGGAGGAGTGAAATCTCCAAGATAAACAAGTTAATTCCTGCAATTTAAAAAGTCTACCATGGGAATGTATTAAAAATATGCTTTAATTATGATTAAATCTTAAAACATTTCCGATTTTAAAAATACTGGCTAAAACCCTTGAATCATCTCATATTCTGTAGTTGCTGCGAAGTGAGAAAAGCTTCTATATTGATTGTATAGAAATGGAAAATAGGGATATCACCGTATTTTTGGTAGGAATTATGTTTTCATATCTTGTATAAGCATATATTTACTATTACATCCTTATTTACAGCTTCTTAATTAAAAAAAAAGAAAGGTTTGTGTGAATTAAAATTCACACAAAACTATCAGTGTATGAACATGAATGAATAGAACCTACCAGGAGACATCATAGATTGTTCTTGGAATTGTTTCAAAGCATCCTTCAATCTCTCAGTATCCTGTAGCAATACAAGGGATTTCAGCCGATGCAGATGAGTCACATCTGAGGAAGAGATGGTGCGAAGTTCAAGACATTGTAAGAGCTCTTGGACAGTTGCTGAATTTACAGCAGCATCTCTGCATTGTGATTTCTCTGGAAAAACAGTTAGAAAACTATGTTAAAATATTCAGTGAACTGAGAGAATTTTTCTAATTACAATTTTTTTCCTAAGACAGCATCCTCCTTTTTAGTACAAGTTACAACCAAATATCAGGTACTAAAGAGTACTTTGTTAAACATTTTTTGTTAAATATTAAAACAATGGTAAAGCAAAAACTACAAAAGTCAGTAAGTGAAAAGGACAATAGGATTCATAATGATAGGAATACAAGGAGAATCAAATTTTCAAAGTTAGCAGAAAAAGAAGGTGTGAAGAAGAAACTGTACTGTGGCCAAAGCACTGTGTTTTTGCTTCCTACACACTATATATGATGAACTGCACAGGCATTTGGAGAAGGGAGCAACTCTGTGGAACAACTGCAAAGCCCTTCTGGAGGCAAACAACTACTTTGGTATTCCACCTTTATTTTTTTATTTAAGAAGCAACTATTGCAGCATGCAAGACCACGGAGAAAGACATACATTGTTGTAATGGGCTGACTTTTGCTGGATGCCAGGTGCCCATCAAGAGGCTCCATCACTTCCCTTCCCAGTGGGACAGTATAGCAATGCTGTGATGGCCCCGACGAGGGCAGAGAATGATGCATCTGACTCCATGGATATCAGAAGGTTAATTAATTACTTTATTATCTAAAACTGAATCTGCCGAGCACTCAACCCTGCACACAACTGCTCACACTGCACTGAATCCCGTGACTGTCACCCGACAGTCCCAACAAACACACTCTTGGCCCTGATAGGCCAAGGAAACAAAACATCATGACTTTGGGTAAAAAATCTCCATGCTGCATTCTACTTTTGCACAATCACAGGCACAGCAAATGATAAGAATTGCTTTCCTTTCTCTGAGGTTCAGAGAATGTGAATCCCAGAAATATTCTTGGGAAGAATTGTGCCAGGCTTTTCTCTGTGAAGAGAAATGTGGCTATGGGACAGGGCAGAGAAAACGAGATGAAAATCAGCTCATCAGCTGAGATAAGGCAGTTTGTTAAAAAACCCAAAACCACAAAAAACCCAACCAAAACTAGCAGATGTTTGCAGACACATAATTAAAGAGGAAGAAGGGGTTATTCTCTATTTTTCACCAGCAAGTGATAATTCAGCCACTTCCTGGGAAGCATGGCTTCAGCCCATGTAGCGGCTGCTCTGGAAGGCCAACACTGTAAAAGAACAAATGCCCCTGTTCTTCCTCCCTCCCTTAGCTTTTATATCTGAGCTGATGTCATCTGGTATGGAATATCCCTTTGGCTAATTTGGGTCAGCTGGCCTGGTTGCATCCCCTCCCAGGATCTTGCCAATTCCCAGCCCCTGGATGGAGGGGAATGTTGGAGAGATGGCACTGGTAAGATGCCAGCACTGCCCAGCAGTAACCAAAACTCTGGTGTGTTTCAACGCCTTTCCAAAGCACTGTGAGGGCTGCTGTGCACAACGAGCTCCAGCTCAGCCCCACCCAATACAATTGTTTATACAGTACT
Organism: Ammospiza nelsoni; assembly: GCF_027579445.1. Classification (NCBI taxonomy): domain Eukaryota; kingdom Metazoa; phylum Chordata; class Aves; order Passeriformes; family Passerellidae; genus Ammospiza; species Ammospiza nelsoni. The sequence continues at coordinate 85,048,440 of NC_080635.1, forward strand.
AAATCATAAACTCACTCTTTCATCCCAGCAACGTGTTGTTTTTTTACCAGCAAGACACCTGAGAAGTACAGAATTTTCCCCATTCAGATTTTTAACGTATGTACTAGAAATGTAATCCAATGTGACCATTTGAAAATGCACCTAAAAGCAATGGCTTCCAATTTTATCTAAAAAAAATACAGAGTGGTAAAGTCATTCAACTAGAAAAGGCAAACAGCATAATGTCAGATCTATATATAAACTGGGATTTGCCTAACAAGAAAGTTAGTCACTGATTTATAGATGTCATATCTCATCTGCAGATGAAATTCCTTTCTACTAAGAATTCTCCTTTGTAGATTCCAAGGTCCTCACTGGCTCAACACTCCAATCTGCTGGTTTGAAACTACAGCCAGTCAGTCTGCAAAAAACTACCAAAATCTGAACTTGACTAGCAGGAAAGCTGGCAGTTCAACAACACCCTTTCTTAAAAATCAACATGCAACACAGCTGGGGACAACTCATCAGGTTTCTGTTCTGGGTCATGTATTAACAGCAGAACTTGAAGAATTTGCAATCTCGCTTGGTCACTGTGGAGTTCCACTACAGCAAATGCAAGTAGCTTAGCTTGCATTTACTTAGCCATATGGTGAAGTAGTAAAATTCTTAATTTTGGTGATGGAAATACCTTAGCCAGAAAGTAGGACAGATTTCAAATGCTAGGATTAGTGTGAAGACCTGATGCAGCAGGAAAATTTAACATTAAGCAAAGAAAATTCTATGTATAAATCTTGAAAAAGTTAACATGAAATCCCTGATGTCATCTTAACAAGGTTTTTACAGTAATTCTGTAACTAAAAGATGAATTTTATGGTACTAGAAGCTGATAGCTCTGCCTCAAGATGGACTAATACAGGTAGGTAAGTTATTTAATATTCTCCATTCAGCTCCACAGTGACCAATGAACATTGGATAGGCCATTAGGGATAAATCCATGCAATTCTTTTAAAAGTACTAGAGAATGTGCATTGAGTATGAGTTCCCATTCAACTTGTTCACAAGCATTTTATGTTAATATAATTCCTAGTGCCAATAGTATCTTCCCTGTTCCTGTACATGCTGTCTGTCTAGATTTCCTTATAGAATTCAAATAGATTTCCTGAGACACAGAGCATTCAGAAAACTAGATTGGTTCAGAGATACTAAACACAAAAGTAGTTTAGGGTAGCAATTGCCCTTATTTGAAGTTCCCTGAAAGCAAATAATCCTTCTGGATGGTTGCTTGCAGAGGGGAAAAAGAATTTTAATCACTTGCCCCAAGTGCATTTGAATGTTTAGGAGAAGAGCAAGGAACATCATTTATATTTTTAAAGACAGAGGACCACAGGTTTTTTTCTACTGATATCAATTCTTGCATATTCATGTGCAGACCAGAAAGTGGGACAAATACTAGGTACTCACATGCCTTACTTCTTCTCTTCAAGAGAGACACTTCTTTAGTAGATTTGTCCCATTTTACAGCAGTAATAAATGCATATCCATTTTCCCCTGTGTGGTAATACTCATAAAAAGAAAGGAGAAAGAGTGGTACATACTGTCAGTAAAATAAATTTGTTGTGTTGCCTGCAGGAAGTCCAGAATGCTCTCTGCCTTTTCACCTATGTCTTTTAAGCCTGCTGCTTCTTCTTTGTTGCTTTTGTCAGGCTGATATGTAAAATCCACACTGGTAGTTTTTGTTACTAAGCCAGCTGCTCTCTTTTTTTCTTTCTGTCGCTTCTTTTTCATTTTCCTCTTCTTGTTTTTGCTTATTTTGGGACCGTCTGTTTTCTGCAGCTGTAAATTATCTTGAACAACAGTCTCTTGCATTCCCAAATCTGTTTGTTCTCCATGGAAATTACTAGAGATTTGTGAACTGCTCTTTTGTTTCTTCCTTCGAATGCGCTTTCTCTTGGTTTGCCCTTGATATTCCTCTTCTGTGGATTCAAAAGAGACATGAGAGCTGTAAATAAGAAGATCTGTAATAAGCATTTTAGAACTGCATACAATGAAATATGACACCCTTCAAATTCTGGGATACCTGAGTGGCTCTAACCTTACTTTTATGCTTACAATGTCTTTCAGTACTACAATGTCAAAGTCAACTTTTCTGAATGCATTAAAAAGACATGCTTTTTTCCCTTCTGCTTTCAATAAAGACTGTATTCTCCTTCATGCTACATACTTTACATCCCATTTATTTTCTTAAGGCAGATAATACAGTTCTAAACAGAGTGAGGTCAACAGAATGCCCAGAGCAAAAAACCAGTATGGGCAGACTGGGTGACATGACCTGAGAGAGCTTCCCAAAGAGTCCCACACCACAAGCTGGTAGACTTGACCAAGAAGACAAGAAGAATGTACATAATTTACAATCAAAGATGATAGTGTTTATATTGATGATATCCATTCATGACAGTGCTGTGCTCTAAAAACAGCAGGCATTATTTCTGACTCATCTCTTTTCTCCACCTTAAACATTCTCCTCCTTTGGGATATCTTACTGCTAGCTCAGTTTTGGACATCAACTTTATAGGAAAAGCATGCAAGGCAACAGTCACCTTCGCAAGTAATCTCTAATTTCTTTAACAGCCTGCCTTGGTTCTGTTGTTCCCTTGCTACATTATCATTTCCTTACTATCTAATTCTTCAAAAGCCTCAGATGTCACAGGAAATAAGTCCCTCTTGCTCCTCAAGACAGCTTTTGCACTTCTTTACTCAGATCTTAACCCTATATACAAAGCCCAAGTTTTAAAGTAATCTCTGACCCTGAACTGATTTTTCCTCCCCCACACTCACTTCTGACAATTAGCCCCTTTAGCACTAGCCAAGGAAGAAATGGCCAGAAGCAAAAAACTATCCTGCCTCTGAGTGCACTGCTGCTGAAGTCCATATTCATGTCTATAATAATTGCTGTCTAAGCAACTGGACTTCCCTCATTCATGATCTAACAAAATCCTCGCACATTTAAACAACATGGATTGCAGAATTCCAGCTTTATGTATTGAGTTTGCATGCCAAGATTTTGGTCACAGGGGCTACAGTGGTGACTTGAGTGAAGAGTTGCTAGAAGCTTCCCCCATGTCCAGCAGAACCAATGTCAGCCAGCTCCAAGATGGACCTGCTGCTAACCAAGGCTGAGACATCAGTGATGGCAGCAATGCCTCTGGGGTAACAGAGTTATCCATTTATATATATATATGTAACACATAGTTAAAGAAGGGGGAAAAGTTATTGTGCAGATGCAATTACAACTAGAGAAGAGTGAGAATATGTGAGTCAAACAACTCTGCAGACACCAAGGTCAGTGGAGAAGGATGCTCCAGATGCCAGAGCAGATTCCCCTACAGTCTGTGGTGAAGACCACGGTGAAGCAGCTGTGCCCCTGCAGCCCATGGAAGTTCATGGTGGAGCAGAGATCCTCTTGTGAGGACCCTCCACTTGAGCAAGTGCAAGCCTGAGGGAGGCTGTGACCTCACTGGAAGCCATGCTGGAGCAGGCTCCCGGCAGGATCTGTGGTCCTGTGGTGATGGGAGCCCACACTGGAGCAGGTTTGCTGGCAGAAGTGTGACCCCACAGAGGACCCAAACCGTGCCTCAAGGAGTGCATGCTGTGGGAAAGGAGCCACGCTGGAGCAGTTCATGAAGAGTTGCAGTCCATGGAAAGGACTCATGCTGGAGGAGTCTCTCCCATGGGCTGGACCTCATGCCAGAGAAGGAGAAGGACTCCTTTCCCTGAGGAGATGAAAAGCCTGAAACCCGCATTCCCCATCTCCCTATGCTGCTGGTGGGGAGGAGGTAGAGAACTCGGAATAAAGTTAAGCCTGGGAAGATTGGGGGGAGAACAGAAAGGTGCTTTTAAGATTTGATTTTACTTTTTCCTATTCTGCTCTAATTTTTATTGGTAATAAATTCAATTAGTTTCCCCAAGCTGAGTCTGTTTTGCCCATGACAGTAGTCACTGAGTGATCTCTCCCTGCCCTTATCTTGTGAACCTTTAGTAATATCTTCTATCTCCTGTCCAGCTGAGGACAGTAACAGAAAGCCTTTGGTGGGTGCATGGCATTCAGCCAAGGTGAAAACACCATATTCTAATGTTTTGCTCTAGAAAGTTAAGACATTAATCCTTCCCTCAACCCTTACCTGCATGCTCCTAAATTCCTTACAATGCCCTGAGACTAGTACTGTTATTTATCTGGATTTACACCATTCTCTTAGGGTCAAAGCAACCTTGCTTGGCTAAGGCTGGTGTGATACAGGAGAGACCTCTGAAGCCTAATGCTTGTTTCAGAATGATATGCATAATCTCCTGAACTGTCTCAGACATTCTCAGCATGTTTGGCTTTCTCATCACTCCTCCCCCTAACCAGTCTTTGTCGCTATTTTCTCCATGGTTGGAGGCCCTCTCTTTAATTTCTGTTTCTTTTTCTGTCTTGAACTCTGTCATCTCTGAGCCACTTTCTCTTTAAATATCACTACAGACTTTTAGTTCTTTAGCTGTCAGATGACTCACTGCAAAGCAGTTTTCCATACTTTCAATGAAGAAGGCTGCATAAAAATAAATTTGCTGTATTGTAATTGAACACCACAGCACATTAAAGACACGGCAAACGTCACCCTGGACCCACAGTGTGGAATGTTTCGCACCCATGGTATTTGAGCTAAATATCTTTATATGTGATTTGGACATATGGGATGTGGGAAAAATAACATCTGTGTCATCCTGAAGGCATAAAATATCAGAACTAAGGCAGATATGAATGGTGAAAGATGCTATAAACAAAACATCATGTTTCATCTTAAGATCTAATTTGGATTTTCATGGAGGTATTCGTGTTAAAATAGGTGAATTTCATTGCAAATATATATATATATATATATATACATTATTTTGCAAAATTTCTCAGCCCTCTGTTGACCTGAACAGCACTGTTTGCTAATAACACAACTAATCTATGCTTTCAGCAAAGCAGCCTAACTTGTTCTCTAAGCATCTGAGACCCCCAAGTCTCAGTGAAACCACAGCAAGGTGTGCAGCCAAGCACCCTTCCTTAGTTTGAAATCACTTGGAAAAAAACAAGGCAGAAACCAGGGTGGGGCTTAAGACAGCCAATCTTTTGAGTCAAATCCAAAGTTTCCTTATCCTAAGTAGCTCAGGACAGCAGAACACTCTCTTCAGACTACAGTGAAGCTGTCAAAAGGCAGAATGAATATAGTCTTCTCATGTGTAGGTATTAAAAGAAATGCCTGGCTGAAAGGAAGCCAGAACTATGCTGACTCCTCCAACACAGGAGACAAATACAAGACTCTGACTAGCTCTCTTGAGGAACTAGAGTGGCAGTCCTTTAGCAGTTTTGGTTATTCTTTGCCCTGTATTCTAGCATCTGTGTAGAATCTACTGTTCCATGTGTGGGAGTTACCAGTGATTCAACATCAGGAACAAATACAATTAGATGCTTATGAATGCAAAGCAATGCACACAAAAGGGATTAATTTGAGCAGCTCGCTGGTGGGGTAAAGTGAGCTGTTATCAGCTCAGGAAAAACAAAAGCCATACCTGTGCATCAGCATGGAAAGCTCAATGAAAACATTTGCTCAGTTGGTATCAGTAATCACAACAGCTAATACCTTGTTTGCATACATAAGAAAAGAGATGGAAAATAACAGGAAAAATATTCCAAAGCTATTGTATAAACCTATTGTACTGTTCAAGCTTGTAATGCTGTGTTTCTTAGCATAATTCCAGAACAGTAAGGTTTTGGCAGGCAAAAGAAGGACTCTCTTAGAAGTTAGCAGAGGAAGAAACTCCAAGAAGATTTGTATGATTAAACTTGAAAGAGTAAAAAAATAGACTTAATTTCTGCCTCCTCATGTGAAAACAAGGTGATATCTGAGCTGTTTCACAAGCTAATAGAAGAAAGTAAAACCTTTTTTTCCCCACTAATGGTACAGTTTGCTATAGATTTCCCATGCACGTGGCATGCAGAGGAACCAAGAGAACTGCTTGTTCATATAACCAGCAAGGCTACCTGATTACAAGAGCCATGCTAAAATATAAATGAAAGCTATACAAGAAACATACACCATAAAGTTTATGTCACAGCCCACACAATGACCTTAACAAATGACATATTCAGTGGGATTCGCCTCCCACAGCTTTAGCTGCCTGAAAATACTTAGTGCATACTTAGACCTGTGCTCCCTCTGATAACCCAAAAGACACTTTCTTCTTCAGAAAGCAGTTTATCCCATCCTAAACCAGCAGGGATGGAAATGCAATCTGTAGGACATCATCTCTCTCCCCTCTTCCACTAACCACAAAGGAAATCGAGATGATGAGCTCTGACTAGATGCTTGCAACACCTGAGAAGAATCAGTCTTTTTTACAGGAAATATTGGTACAAAGGAAGGTGTTTCTTAACATGAGTCTGCTCATCAGATGATTTTTACTAATTACCAAAATCCACTGCTTTATAAAAAGCCCAAAACAAGACCCAACTTTTGAACTTTTCTCTACATTTCAAGCCAGTGTGGGAGGCCTGATAAAATTCCAATAGATACAAATTTGGTTCTAGTAATTTTTCCCACTGACAGAAAAGATTTGTTATGTCAAAGCTATGCAATTCTAAAAAAATTCAGGGAATATACACCATGCAAGCAATCTCAGTATGTTGAGTAAGTACTTAAGCAACAACGATAGGAATAGCTTTTGAGCCACACTAACTCTGGCCACAACTATAGCTACAGCTTGCTCTAATTCCACAAGAGCTGATGATTTCTCTCCTGTTCCATATTGGTCTGTCACCTCTCTTCCTCCTAAGACCTACCTCTGCCCCATAAGTTGCTTAATTGATCACATAATCCAATTATCCAGGAGCAATTGACTCTAACCTGTTTAGTCTGCACTTGGTGCTCCTTCAGACTGAGCAGAGTGTCTTCCAGATGGAATGCCCATACACATTTTCCAGGAACAATTTCATAGGCATTTCTGTCAGCCTTGGTAAGAACCCCTTCCTCAAGAACTGTTCAGAGTTCTTTTTTTTTTGGCATAGATTTCTTTTTGGATGCAGTTTACCATGCAGGTGCACAGTCACACTACCCTGACTGACAGACAGCATGATATGGAAGTAGGGATGAGCAGCCTCAGAATGTGTTAGCACTAAAAGAAAAAGTAATTTTCTAACAGCCTATCTTATCTTGTCTGAAAGATTTAAATGTTTTCTCCATTCTAACTCATGTTTCTATAACAGAACAGAGGTACAAATATATAAAAAGTAGACTTTAAATGAAATAAGAGGACTCTATTTATACATGCAGCTTACTGAACTGTGATAATGAAAAGTCAGTGCAGCCAGTTTCTATCTTCAAAGAAAAACAGAAAACAATGAAAAATATAAAAAAAATATTGATAGGAAGACATGCAATAAGCTAACTTTTATTGAGCTCTATTATATTAGGAAGTTACTCTGTATTCATCATCAGAGCAGCACAATGAGATTAAATACAAAGCTTAACACAGGCTAAGAGCAACAGCTGACTTCCTCCTGACCAGACCAACCATCAGCATGAACACACTGCTGGAACTCCATGATGGAAAATATAAGCTTCCTCGAGTTTATCTTTACTATTTCAGTTCCTTCAGACAATGACAGATGGAAACATTGTGAGACAGCATCCTATAAGACAGTGAAAAATGGGAGGCTGATTATTTAGTTGTCTGCAAGTCTAAGGAATATGAAGTTCCACAATATGCAAAATGAAGTTTGCCTATGAGAATAAGCTAGGACTTTTGAATGCTATGGGTATTTTAAAATCAGGCCCCTGAATATTGTAAGAACAAACTTTTAGAACAGGGGGAAAAAAAGAGAGAAAAAAATATGTAAAGCATACTGAGGAAAACACAGTCAAAGAATATTCACTCAGCTTTAGGAATCCATATAATGTGCTCATCATTACTCAAGTATGGCAGCTGGCCTCTCCTGCTCAAGTCCCACATCTGGCTGTGTGGATGCTGCTCATGATAATTCATGGTAATTCTGTAATTCTGTTGGGTTTTGGCTTTTTGGCTTTGGGTTGGTTTCTTTTTTCAGATGAAACAGGACGTATGCCCTTCTGATTTTTCATCCAATTTAAGCTCTTTACTTCTCCTTGACACTGGATGAATCTTCCATGGTGTACCATGCAGTCAAAGCAGAGGAGTTTAATTTTGGTTTAGGATATTGTAAGGCAAAACCAGAATGTTATTTTTAGTGCCAATTAAGATATTTGTAGCTGCAATTTGACCAAGAGTGAAAAGCTGTGCCTGGTGAATGCAATAAAATGGAATGGTTCATTAGAATAACAGCAATACTGGAAAGATCTCAGGGACACAAAATGATGTTACTATTTTCTCACTCTTTCTGGGGAAACTGCTTCAAATAATTTGAAATCAGAGAAAGAAAATTAATTTAAAAATTTTAGAACTTCTATTAATGTGCAACACGTGTTGTAGAAAACTGCAAAAGACTGGAAGCTGTCTAGGACAGGGACTGTCTTTTATTTTTTCATTCATACTATGTTTGTGTGCTGACAAATCAAGAATTCACATAAAACTGGCAAATGTTGCATAAGTTCTGCCTACCACAAAGGAGTATTACCTCCTGGATTTTAAGCAAATCCTATTAATGCTAATGACAATAACCAGCTAAAGGTAGATACCACTTTCTGCATAAGTCGTCAATCACAAATGTTCACCTGACTGTATATACAGATAAATTTCTGTTATTCATAAGTTAAATCAAATTCCTGCCATAGGACAAACTGTACTTGGTCATATCAAACAACTACCTACTTCTGTATGCTGTACCAAACACTACATACACAGCATTCAAGAAAATATGAACTCTGGACTTACACAGAGGTACAATAATGTCTGTTCTTTTGCACTTTTTACCCTAATAATTGCCATAATTTTGCTTTTTGATTGCTGCTGAGTGCTAAAATGTTGTTTTCATGGTTATTCATTGTATTGTTACTTGTTACTCCTGCTTCGTAACAGTCAGTTCTGAGCTCACCATTTTGCAGGTGAATTTTGACTGGTTATTTTTTCTGAAGTACATCACTTGACAACTGTCTGTGTTTCATCTGTCATTTCTCACAAATCACTCAATCTGGGATTACTCTGCACTGAACTCTAGCCTTTGGTGCAGTCAATACCCATGTAGCCATCAGGAAAATTTCTGATATCACTTTATTCTTCTTACCTGACCAGCTATTGAACACAAGCCTCTGTTTTGAGAACTGCTGCATTCTCTTCATCTACTTATCTATTCTGAGGCTTCATCTTTCATGTTATGTCTATGTGCCATCTTTGGAGAGGGGCTTTATCAAAAGCTTGGTGGAAACTCAAGGAAACCACATCATCTGTAGCATGATCCTTATCCATATATTTCCTATGTCTTCAAAATGTTTGCATACTTCCTCTTTGCAAACCTTCTGTTCATCTGTCCCATTCAGATCACAGGTTATCAAGCATCCACAAATATTATTTTGCATCATAATTTGTGCTGAACTGCCTAAAAAACCAACAGGATAACAGGCTTGCAGTTCCCAGGATGATTTAAGAACTGTTTTAGAAAACTGGCTTCACACTATCTAACCTCAAAGCCTCTGACCACAAGGCAATTTGAAAAGCATGTAGCTACGCATCACTGTCAGTAATATGGGCAATTTTTCCCTTAAATTATTTTAGAAAGTTTAGGTGAATAAAATGTGGTACTTGTGATTTTATTTTATAAATTTATTTTGATGCACGACCATTAAATAACTTCAATTTCACATATCCTTTCAGAAAAGCCAAGAAGAAGTGTTGCATCATGGGATTCTCCATAGTATTTTTTCCACAGCTAACATCAATGCAAAAGATTTAACTTCTCTGAAACAGGCCTCTCTAACTACTCATTCTACACCAAGATCACTGGTTCAAAAGAGTGACAGACACATTGCTGCTGGTGCCTCAAAAGTAAGACCTATTTAGTTTTAATTCTATATAGCATTTGCTCGAACACTCCTTCGCCTGTCTCACCACATTCTTACATTTAAATATGTCTAATACATCATCTGGGTGTGAATTCAGTTTTTAAAAAGACACCTACTACTTTCTAACAACTTCCTTTACTCTGTTGTCTGGCTCTGCTGTCTTTCTCTTGCTTTTTCTCAAGCCTGTCATGACAGGTGGTGGGCGCTGGCCTTGAATATCACATATGGTGTCCTTAAGTAGCTTCCATACCACCTGGTACAACTTCCTTCTCTTAGCTGACCTTTTTAGGGTTCTTTTTAGTATCTTTATTTTTGTGTAGTCTTCCTTCTTGAATTGTGGTGGATTGCTGTGTGTTTCCTGTTGTTTTTCCAGCATGCTGAACCCAATGGTTGCTGTTGTGATGTGCCTCTTGTGAACCAAACTCTACACAGGATAAGGTCAAGGGTGTCATTTCCTCTCACAGCTCCACTAACCAATGTCTTGGCTATTTTATTGACTGTGTCTAAAATCTGAAACTTGTCACAAGATCCTGATGAGACAGTAAGGGAGAAACGGAAGATCCCATTATTGTACTCTCTGCTGCTTCTCTGCTCTTTCAGCAATGAGCGTTTCCAATCCCAGCTGGATACATGATGAAATAATCTAAGCTTGCTTTGCTTTTTGGTATGTACACTCAGTCCACACACACACACTGATTTAAGGCATCCAGGAGATATAGAAGGCTATTTTAATGCATAAATTAATTTTAGCAGTAATGTTTTGGGCCTTCTGTCACTTTATACAGAAAGCTATACTTGATGAAGCTCCCAATATTTCTTAGACAGAGGTATTTTTTCTGATACAAATTCTGTTCCATTCAATGACAGCATTTTTAAACAAAAGCAAATATTTTGATCTTTTAATGATCCTTTTCAAACTCTCTATCTTCAGTCATTTTGGGATTTTGGGGTGATGTGCAAACAGTCAGACTCAGTCACCACTATTCAGAAGCACATACAGCACTTCCCAAATGGGATCAGTTGTGGTCCCCAAAACCACTAAGAATCATGTAAACTCAATGAGGAAAACAGAGTAAAATCACAAAGCTGAGCATACTCACATACAAGAAAAAAGAGAGATTCAATGACAACCAGTAACTGTTTTGAAGGCTTGTAAATCAGAAATGCTCAGCCACAAAGACTAATTGCTACTAAATAGAGAAATCCTCTTAGTCTTTGGCTAAAGAAGATTACAGCTCTGTATTAGAACAGATAGCACCACTAGGAATGGGAGAGGGAGATTTGTAACATTTATACTAAAAAAACTGGAAACATTTTAAACACCTGATGTCACATTTCTATTTTAAATATTTGTTCTTTCTTTTAATTTTCAGGGCACAAACACATGTTCAGGGTTTTCTTCAAAGCCTTTTTTCCCAGAGATGGTTTACAACCAATGGTTAATTTAAATCATCCAAAGCTCTCCCTTTGCTCAGAATAACACCAGAAATTATAAGAAACATTGCAATTTTAAAATCCTGTGCAGCATTTAAAATGTTCTTTCCAAATATACCAGCTAAAACAGCACAAAATGTTTAGATGTCATTAAGAGTGTAGGAACACAGATTGGAAAATGGGAAATACTGGAAAAACAGCTTATCTACTGGAAAACAGAAATGTAGTTTTCTCCTGTGATAGAACAGCATCTAAGAGCAGATGTAAACTAAAGTACAATCTTTAGCACAGAAGAGCTACATAATAGTACACAGCCACTGATGCAGCAAAATGAAGATACTCAGCAGCAACCCCCCAACTTATGTCAGTTATCACCTCAATATTTCAGTTTACACCTCAATTCTATTTTTTGCAATATTTTGTAGTATTTCTTAACTTTTTACAATGTGCCTAATAAACAACTATATTTAACCCTGTATATGAAAGAGCTGCCACAACTGCAATTTATTACATGGTTCTTTCAGTAAACCCTATTTCAAAACACTATGGAAAAGTAAAGTCTGAAAGAATGCAGAACTTCCACATGTTTTATTTTTAACTATTTCCTTCATCCATTCATCTTTGGATCTTAAACTAGATTTGAATTAAATTTACTTACACAGTTTCCAAGCAGCTTTGTAAAAACAGGGATGTTTTAGGACAAGTATTAAGCTTACTTTCATTAATCACATTCTAATTGTATATTGAAAGCAGTAAGTAATAGTGATCTATGTTGAACTATTCATACATATAAACATGCAGGCAGGTATGCTGGAAAAAGGAGTGGCACCGGAGGGAAAAATCCACAACAGCTTGTAATTTGGTAATCTGTCAGTCTGTAATAGATGTGAACCTGGTGCCACAGTCACCCCTGGTATGCAGGTTTGCCCTTGACTGCATGTCAAGAACAAACCTGCTCCAACTCTTTTTTTCCATACTGAATACTTTAAACCAACTTTTTAATAGGAAAACTAGGTTTTATTGGAACAGACACTAAAACAGCTGATTTCTTTTCAGTAAAAACTCAAAATAAGGAAAGTTGAAACAAAACTATACATACATAATCTCATCTCCACCTTGCCACTGCATCCTCATAAATCAATCCTCTTTTCTAGGCTTGTTCTCAGTTCAGCACACCAGACACCAGAGCTGCAGAACAGTTTGCACAGTGCTCTCTGGGTCTCTAGGGAATGTCCCTCTGAAGCCTGGGTTCCCACAGTTCTCAGCAGACCTCAGGTCACTGCTGTACAGAGGGTTTATTCCTTGGCCATCACTCCTCTACACCTGTGTGTCACTCACATTCTCTGAAGTTATTCCTTCTCAGTGGGTCTCTCCTCATCTCCTAAAGGCTCCATCCTGATTTCTGTACTAAACAGCTACATAGTTTCAAAGACTAAAATATGACATAAACATCTGATTATTCATAATAATAAGATTTTAAAAAACCCACAAAACCCAGATGAAAGTATCCATTACAAAAATAAATGTTTGCAAAGTGACTGAAATAATTTTGACACATGTTCTCAACAAGAGATCACATAGTATGCATATTCTACTTTCCTAAGTATTGAATCCATTGTACACCATCTTTACATTATTAAACCACCTATTTCTGGGCACAGTAGAATGTTACTAAGATAATATGGATCACTCTCTATCACTTGCAGGATTTCTTGCACTGCTTCCCAAAAGTAAAAAAAAAACCTTTAAATGGTAACAGGAGCAAAACAACTTGTCTATTAATCTTAGTAAAGTGTTAGGTTATTTTTAGTTCCCCTTTAAGTTATTGTAAAATAAGAGTTGGTCTGCAGTTCATTGAAGAATATTATCATCCCTTGCAAATAAGAGAGACATTGTTACTCATCTTCAGATATATGACATGATCTGTGAAATAATTCTGATATGATAAAGGAAAATGCGTTCATCTGCCTTCACTTTGGATTTCATACAAATTTTAAAATCTCTCATCTGCTTGCAGAACACAGTTTTTTCCATCACACACTGTACCCCTAATCCAGATTAGTGTGAGGTGAATGCTTTTCATCTTTACTTGGTACACTGCCTACCACCTCTACAAAGTTGGTTTAATTTTTCTTTCCAACATCATAGAACCTTAGGCATCAATAGCTGTCAATCACAGACTACCCATAATATCCTATGGATATGCACACATCCTTTGGTGCACTTAGCTGTTCACTACTAAATGAATCTCTCACTTGCTTTCATGAGCTGGCTGATGAGCACTACTACTAATCCAGTTGGGATGCAAATAAATTTCCTTGTTGTTGTAAAATGCCATTCCTTTGGGGTAGGAATAAAAGGGTTCTCCCAAAGAGAGCTTACCCTGCCACAAGCATCTAACTTTAACCACAGATGCTGACTTTTAGGCAGGATGTTCTTCCTGAATGAAATACTGAGCAGCAGATAAGAAATATATGAGAAGAGGAATAAATCTGGGTCCAGGAAGTCCCTCTCTAGGCTAAATGATATCACAGAATCCCCTGACTTGGAAGGGATCCACAAGGATCATCAAGTCCAACTCCTAAGTTACTGTCATATTTCACTTTTCCCCAAAACAGCTAGTACATCACAGAAATTTTTCTGACACTTTTTATATTCAGAGCCTGATTATATGCATCATGCATAATTTTATTTAAACAAGAAATTGTAAAATAAAAGTTTCTTCATTTTACTTGTACAGGACAAGTAAGAGTCTTCTCATAGGATCCTGGCACAAGTGTACCCCCAGTATTGGAAGTCAGCTAGATAAAGATTCTGGATTTAGATGCAAGGAACATAGGACTAAGAATAATTTTTCAATTTCCTTAAGCAGTTACAGTTTCCCTAATTTTAATTAATTACTAAAGACAAGGTGAAAAAACAAAGCTCATTGTAAATGCAAATATTCTGCTGGAGTCACGGACTATAGCTTCACTTGGCCTTTTCCATCTTGAGAACACACTAATTTTTACAGCTGAATAGACAATGCAGCCTAGTTAAGCAGGTAACATAAATTTAAAGAGATCTGTATGCTCCTGTAAGCCATATATATACTACATGATTGGTACTATTCCTATCTGTGCAAACTATCCAACAGCTTTTACACTATACTACTACACTCTCATGGCTGTATCACACGCTATACATGAAGCACACGTTACTGCATGTGTATCAACCTGCGTATCTTCTGCGCAGTACAGGTCACCAAAACTGCCTCCTTGAAAAGTAATATTTATGTCTTATAAAGACTCCTGGATGGCTATTTAGTATATGAAGAAGTGTTTTTCTAAAATCAAAACCCAACCAAACTACACTTACCAAAACCAATCCACTATGTTCTATACAAATCCTAAAAATCAAGAGGTTTATGCCCAGCTCACCTGTTTTGATTTTTTCCAAAGGATATGCAAAATAAATGATGAAAAAGTGGAACATTTTCTTATATACTACTGGAGAGCAAAAAGAAAGCAGAACAGATCTGATGCAAATCCACTTATTTAAAAAAAAAAGAAAGTCCAAGAAGTCTGTAGTAAGGTTACAAGCTACCTGCACATCTTATTAGCAAATTCAAGATTCTTATGGTTTCACTGGAATACTGGGTTTGAAATCACAAGGAATGGTTGTTCAATTCCACTCCTGATCCCTTCATAAAAGTAATCTTTCATCAAGTGGGACAAGAGGCCACATAGTACAGGTTTCTGTCTTCTCAAAAACCTGGGATTTTGGCTTTTGTAGCCAGTGTGTTCACAGGACTTTTTTCATTCTGGAATACTAAAGAGCTCACAAAAATCTTGCAGCAGGTGAAATGATCAATAAATCTCAGGAAAGCCTTTAGGTTCTCTGAAGAGAAGGGCCAGAGCACTGACCTGGGAAAGCAGGACTGGGAATGGGGGCCCTCTGGATGGAGACAGCAGATGCCTGACTCTATGGTGGTGTTGGCTACTTCTCTGGCTGGGCAGCATGAAGGGAGACTACAGCTGGTATTTTATTACTCACTCACCCCCACAAGGAGATACATGCTAATCAGGACTTCACACAAGATTCACTTCTGCCATTAAATTACATTGTAGCCAGTGGAGAGAACTTCCACTGTACTAACAAGTATGGTGACACAAAAAGTTGGCAGAAGATCGCCAGAGAATAGGCTGCAAACAGCTCAAAATAATCCAGGGTTTTCCATTTACTTGGCTTTTAACTTAAGCACTTCACTGCAAGCAAGTTAAAGTGTACAAAATTACTGCCATTAAAAGGTATAAGAAAAGGGGAAATATAAAAACCTTGTAAATACATTTGAACTAACAGATATATAATCACAATGGAATTTTATACTGCTCGTAACATAACTGCTAGAGGCACTTCAATTTAATAGAATTTATATATTACTATAACAACACATTTAATAGAATAAAAATGCCAGAGAGCAAAAAGGAAAAGCATTGTAGGTCACTAGAGAACATGTTCTAATAATTTAATCATTATACTTTTACTTAGATGTTTTTCTGCATATGTACAAGTTCTTTTGCCAGAAGAACATGTAACACTGTCTCTAAAGCTTTTGCTGAAGCTCTCTATGAAAGTACATATGGTTTTATACTAAACAAAATGTGAAAATTATTTCAAATGCTAACATGTCTGATTATTAGTGAATGTTTTATACTATTATGATTTCTAGATATATGTCAAACAAAATACTGCAATGGATTTTTTCCTTGAGATTACTGATTTATACATCTAAATTTCATGCAATCAGTAAACTAATTTACAACTTGAAATTAGAAACACACACACATAAATAACATATGAAATAAGGAAACACTGCATATTGTATTTGATAATCTTTCATGTTTCCTTAATATATTCTTCTTCCCTTTCAGAGGGAAAAAAAGAATCTCCATCCAAAGCTGTGCAATCTTTAGCACTAAAGGCTCCACCCACCAATACATATTCAAGATTATAAATTAAATTTTATTTGATTACACTTGAAAAGCCCAAGAGACAGTTAGTAATGGAGTGTATTGGGTTCGCATGGCCAGGCTTTGGTAGTGGAGGGGCTACAGGGGTGGCTTCTGAGAGCAGCTGCCAGAAGCTTCTTCATGTCCAGCAGAACCAATGCCAGACAGCTCCAGGATGGATGTGCTGGGCTAATGAGAAATGGTGGTAACACCTCTGTGATAACATAGCTAAGGAAAATTTAAAAAAAGTCAGTCACAGTTGTAATTGCAGCTAGAGGTAGTGGGGTGAGAACATGAGAGGAGCAGCCCTGCAGACAGCAAGCAGGGTCAGTGCAGAAGGAGGGGCAGGAGGTGCTCCAGGCTCCAGAGCTGAGATTCCCCTGCAGCCCCTGGTGCAGCCCATGGTGAGGCAGCTGTGCCCCTGCAGCCCATGGGGATGCACAGGGATGCAGAGATCCACCTGCAGCCCATGCAGGAGACCCACACTGGAGCAGGGGGTGCCTGAGAGGAGGCTGTGACCCCGTGGGAGGCCCGTGCTGGAGCAGGGTCCTGGCAGGGGCCTGCAGGGCTGTGGAGAGAGGAGCCCACCCTGGAGCAGCCTGTCCTTGAAGCATTGCACCCTGTACTAGAGAACTGGTACCCATGGGACGGACTCACATTGGAGAAGTTAATGGACAACTATCTTCTGTGGGGGGAACCCCATGCTGGAGCAGGGGGACTCCTCTTCCTGAGCAGCAGGGGATACATGTGATGAAGTGACCATAACCCCCATTACCCATGTCCCTGTTCCCCTCTGGAGAGGAGGAAGAGTTGAGAAGGAGGGAGAGGTGGGGGAAAGGTGTTTTAAGGTCTGTTTTTACTTCCCATTATCCTGATCTGATTTTTTAAAATAATAAACTCAAATAATATCCTCAGATTTTGAGGATGTTTTGCCTGTGACAGTATTTGGTGAGCGATCTCTTCTGGAACTTATCTCAAACAATGAACTCTTTGTTGTATTATCTCTCCCCTGTCCAGGGAGTGAGAGACTTTGGTGGGTGCCTGGAATCCAGCCAGGGTCAACCCACTACATGGAGGTAAATGCATCATTTTCATTAGCAAGTGCTACAAAGGAAAAGGATACCCAGAAAGCCTGGCATTTTTTCTCAGGAGAAGAAAAGCTGGCAAAAAAAGACAAAATTAAATATATACCCTGAGATGGAAGAACTCTATCCCTGGTTTATTACTTAAAGTCTTCCCACTTATCCTAAGGCTATGTATTTTTATTTCTGAAGGAGCTGTAACATATTAGTGTTTCTCTCCTCTACAGTGTTCATCTATATACTATACAAAGTACTGAACAAAGAATCAATCACCTCTTTTCTCTGGCAGATGAACAAGAAGGATAGACATTATGTTCTTTTCAGTAAAAATGCCATAGTTCAGCTAAGGTATTTAACTGCTGTGTAAAAGCTGCCATAATATTCACTCCCCTTTCTGGGTTCACATAAAAAGAGACAGGCTCTCCAAACAGAAAGTTTGATCCTAGACAGACTTTATTATTATCACTTACTGTAACATCACTAGGTGCCTCACTCTTCTAATTATTCAAGCAGTTTAGTAGAGTATTCTCATATGCTTCAGTGAAGAGGTGGAAAAAAAAAACCAGATCCATGCACAAATGTGCTGTACTGCAGCAGTTCAGGGTATGAAGTGTTACAGACCTGCAGAGCAGCCCTGGAGCCTGCAGCAGTTGCTGCCTCTCTATGCTGATCAATCAGCACTGGCTCAATATCAACTACATTACTGTATGCAGGTTTTTGTTCATGTCTTTATATGCTTGGGCTTCCACAGCAAAATCATTACTATTTTATATACACCTTGTGATATGACAAGTGCCTAGATCTGAACATTCAATAAAGTCCAGTTCTCTGAGGAATGACTCTTAATAAAGGCGCACATTTAATTCTGCTACCTTGTCTAAATGGAGAACTGATCTAATTTGTCAGTTACAAACTCAGATTTTTAGTATACTGAATGAAGGCTGGAAAAGAATATGTGCCATACTTGAGCACTGAGTTCCCCTTAACACTGCTTCCTCTGGAAAGCTAGCTGAGTAACTATGATATACAGTTCCTGTATTTGTTAATAGCCACTTTCTGTAAAGTTTTACAGCGAACTGTTTTTTTTATCAATTCAGTGTTGCAAGCCTTTGTAATTTTTGGAAATTTATCTTACATGCTATTTCATAATGGGAATAACAAAGTATTCTATATGTGAGAAGACATGCAGTAGGCAGTATTAACTTCTCATCTTCAGACTTGATCAAAAAATAGAATAGAGATCTTTATTTGTCCAGACTGACAAAAGATGTGCCAATTTCTAAGTACTCAAGAAATGCTGATATACTACTCAAATAGAGTGCATACCTAAATGTAAAAAGATTGGAATGGTTGATGAACACATTGCAAACTTAAGCCATCCAGATAAGTACTTAAGTTGAATTTAAGACAGAAGCATGAAAGGAATTAAGCTCATTGTGCATTAAAGATGCATCTTGTTTATTAAGATGCATCTTTATTATTTGTTAGGCTCTCCTTAAGGTGTGGCAACCAATACAGGTCCATTATATTTCAGATTTTTGCATCTAGCTAACCTACTATTCAAGCTACCAAAACAAATGTGTTATCTAATATTATATCTGGCATCGTGATAGTGCAATGGCTATTTGCTGGTGAAAAGAAAATTAACAAAATAAATTCAATTTTCTGTGCAAGGATGCTGATATCCAGTTCAGTGTTACATATTGGACCTGCTCCAAAACCACCACCAACATCTGCTGAGAGTAATGTACTAAAAAAGATCTGAATGGCAGAATTCCTTTCTAGCCATCAGAACTTTAGGTCATGTGTTATTTTTCATCCTGTTCTACACACCTTAAAGTTGGACTTATCAGAAAATTAGCTTATGTTGCATTTTCTCAAAGTTCCTAACATTTATGAATTCAACTTTTAAATATTCTTTTTTAAAAAAAGCAACTTAAGAAATCTTTTACTTGTGTTCATTCAATTAGATTGGTAAAAAACTGGTATCAACATCCCAGCAAAGCAAAAACAGTTGCATGAAACTGCTTCTGCATTCTCTCCTACTCTCACCACAGCAAGCTATGGAGAGGGTTAGTCAGGTGAGATATAAGTAAGTAGTTTCCAAGTATCATCCATGCACCCAGAAACAAAGAGCTTTGAGAAAGTAAGGTCACCCAGCTCTTATGGAATAGTACAGAAACAGGCAGAATACAAAACTTCATCTGTTTTAAGACCAGCTGCACCAAGACCAGAGGTTCAAGGCCATTGTTTAAAGTATCTGCATCAAGAAGTGTCAGATGCTGGCAGTGTCCCACAGGTCAGGGAAGGCCTGCTCCCCCCTACACCCCTACAGAGCTGAGTGCTCAGCACACTGCAAAGCAGCAGACCCAGTCATGTCAGTACAGCTGTGCTGGTTATACCAGCCCAGAGGATGAGCACACTCAGATTCCAGGAGAGGAGTCTGTGAGATACAGCACCATCAGCGGGATAGAGCCAGAGGGGCAGCTGCTGGAAGGGTTTGCTTTCCGTCAGGAGAGACTGCCTGTTGACCCTAATGCCTCCTCCACACCTGGCACGGCCCATGCAGCTGGGAAATGGAACTATTGGTACAGAGATGCAGCAGCTTTGTTCAATCATAAGCTGCTAAAAACAACTGGGGATCCTTGGAATGCACTTCAGATTGCCTGTACTGCATTTTGGCTACATTATGGCAATAGATTTGTGTACACTGGTATTTCTGTCTTTTGCTACAGCAATATCCATTTTCTTCAGCCCTACACAGATGGCTGGAAAGAGGGTGAGTGAGGCTGATGCATGGCATGGGCAACACACAGCCTGTAATACTGAACAATCCTGAGCCTGCAGTGAAGGCAGGGGCTTCCTTTCTCTCCAACAGTTTACAATACAGAAACTCTGGCGGAGTTTGCCCTGTTAGTGATTTGAATTCTACTTATGAGCCAATTTCTGTTTGCAAGGATAAAACGTAATGAAAACAGAACGAACCTAACAAAATTATTTAGCAAAGCTACTGTGAATGGGAGATTGATGAAAGATGATTTTCAAAGCTTCCTTGGCACAGGTTACAGCTGTATTGAGGGTTGTTCAGTGCTTTCAAACTGCTGGCTGTAAACTTTGCAGAGGGCAGTATTCAAAGGCAAAGGAAATGAGATCAAGAAATTTCCCCAGTGGAGGCTGAATGGAGACAGCCTACTGGAAGCTATATCAATGTGTGGCTGTTATGCATACAAGTTACCACAAACTACAACTACTGCTATAAAAAAGGAATAACAATAAAATGAAATCATGAGGTAGGCTTGATTTTGACTTTGAACATGAGACAGCAGCATTTTCTAATATCATACAAAATAATTGCAGAAAGCTGTGTAAGAAAAAGAAAAGCCATGGTTAATACTACACAAAATTTTTTTACTGTCTTAATTTTCCTTGTCCACCCAGCCACACTAAGTCCCTTCATGCTAGAAACAAACTTTCTCTGTTTTTACAGTGTCCAGAGTATTTAAACACCAGGGTAATATGAGTGCAGAGTTCCTATTCTAACAAAAGGCTTTCCTCTTCCTCTGCTCCCGATTTTATTTTCAATTTGAAAATTGAAAATCCTGCATTGAAACAAGTCTTGTTAGAAAGAGTAACATGGGTCCTCGCAGCAAGAGGATGAGCCAGGGTCACCTTCTCACACATAATAATCAGTAAGTGTGTTGTCAGTCAGTGGATATTTGGCTCTTAACATGAAGGACAGCAATGTTTTTCTGTGGTTCAATACCAACAGGTTCAGAGGCAATAGCAGCAATAACAGAGCAGTGGAGGTTAGAATTTTACACACAACCAACTATACAACTGATAACCAAAATTAAAATATCATGTGATCAGAAATATCCCAAGATCTACAAACCTAAGATTAAATTTCCTGCTCTAACAAGTGAGGAACTAAGATTCAGAACAATGAGGCACTTGCAGACAGAGACTCAGCTGTCTTCTGCCTTTCTCCTTCATCCAGCCCCATAATGACTTTATCCTGCTGCTCCAGAAAGATTTAACTACAAAAGCTTAGGTCTTGATTATGTTTTTATTATGAAACAAGGAGGTGAAAGTAATCAGGCAGTGCCAAGATTTCCAAACTGTTGGGTGGCAGCAATTATAACAGTGTTGGCCTTTTTCTGCAATCTAAAGAGCTTTTTGGGGTTGTTGTCTATTTATTTTCCTTGCCCATCAATTCCTTACTGTCACTATGACAACAGAAGCCTGTAACACAGCTGCAAGGGAAGAGAAAGGGCGAGCATGCTCCAGCTGAAAGGGGTGAAGTAACTCAGGCAGTGGGGAGCAAGAAGGGAAAAATGATGTTCACGAGGGAAAGAGAAGAAAATAAAAAGCCAGAGTGCCTCTTCTTTCCCTGAGACTCCTCTATCACAGACAGGTTGCTCAAGAAAAATATTTGTCATCACTGTAATTTGAAATAAAACAAAAAGCAAGAAAACAAAAGTCAAAGATAATGGCCCTAATTCCCTCTCCTCTTACTATGAATGCTGTCACCTGACTTCAGAATTTACTTTAATCAAATTACCTTCAGACTTAAGGACATGTAATGAGAAGAGATTCTATTTGAGACACCAATTGTAGCACAAAGGAATAGGAAAAGATGAAGGTCAAAGAACTACCACAGAAAGTGAAGGAAATTACCTGAGTCGGCATGCCTCATTAAACATGCACTTGTTGGTGAATTCTTGCTCTGCTTAAACACACATCTCTCCTCTGGGATCCAGCCCAGCATCCTCTTTACTTTGTTAAAATGCAAAGGCATAAACTAGGTGTATTGGATCTGTGTGGCCACGATTTTGGTAGTGGGGGTGGGCTACAGGAGTGGCTTCCATGAGAAGCTGCCAGAAGCTTCCTCAGTGTCCAGCAGAGCCAATACCTGGTGGCTCAAAGATGGATGTGGAGCTAACCTGATGGTCAATCAGAAATGGTGGTAATGCCTCTGTGATAACCTAGTTAAGAAGAAATCAAACCAAAAAGTTGTTGCACAGGTGTATTTGGGGCCAGAAAAGAGTGGGTTAAGAACATGTGAGAAGAACAGCCCTGCAGACAGCAGGGTCAGTGCAGAAGGAGGGGCAGGAGGTGCTCCAGGCTCCAAAGGTGGGATTGCCTTGCAGGCCATGGCAAAGCAGCTGTGCCCCTGCAGCCCATGGGGATCCACCTGCAGCCTGTGGAGGAGCGCACACCAAAGCAGCTGGATGCCTGAGAAGAGGTTGTGAGCCCGTGGGAGGCCTGTGGAGAGAGGAGCCCTGCTCCCAGGATGGAGCAGCCTGTCCTTGGAGGACTGCACTCTGTGCAAGAGTGACCCACGCCACAGCAGTCTGAGGGAAGCTGTTGCCCCAGGGATGGATTCACTTTGCAGCAGTTCAGAGAACCCTTGATCATGAGATGGACTCACACTGGAGAAGTTTGTGAACTTTTTATCTCTAATTCAAGCCTGTTTTGCCTGTGACAGTATTTGATAAGTGATCTTTCCTGGTCCTTATCTCAACCCATGAATCCTTTGCTGCAAACTTTCTCTCCTGAGTCCAGTTGCAGAGGGGAGTGAGTGAGTGATTGGCTTTGGTGGGTGTCTGGCATCCAGCCAGCATCAACCATCTACACTAGGATTAGGGGTATGTTATTTTCTGTACTACAGCAACATATAGTAATGAAAGCTTATTTCAAAGGTAAATTTTTGTTATTGAAATACTTGAGGCTTTTTTAGAAGCATACAGAAAGTAATATAGCAGCTAAATATGTACTTTATTTACAGTTACAAAAATATAAATCAGGGATCTTTAATAAACCATTAGCATGCAGCCATGGCAAAAGTAAAGCATTGCCAGTGTATCACATTGCCATGTATTCTTTTTTCCTTAATACATTTTCAGCATTTACACCCTTTCCTAGCACCACACACTAACTTGAGCTAAATATCTGAGGCAGAATTCTTTGCCATCTAGCTTTCAAAGTCATCTTCCAGAGGGTTTTTTGGGAGTTTGGGGTAGGGCAGGGGGGGTTGTGTGTGTGTGTTTGTTTTGTTGCTTCGTTTGTTTGTTTTGATGAGGTCTGCCAACATGTTAATGTCAGACACTATCACAAGAAATACTGAACAGTGACATTAACAACTCATGATTTGTACCATGCGTTCTGCAATAGTCCCATATGCTTGTGAACATACTGGCCTTTGGAAGATGTAAATAGTTACAGACAGTGGTAGTTAGAAATGACTGGTTTCTACATTGTATATAAACCTAAATTAGTGAGTCATACTTACAACTTCAACTGATAGCCCAGTCCTGTGTTTAAAACCCTCAGAGGATAGCAGTGAATCTCTAGGTGAATTCTACACTCACCTTCAGGAGGTTCAAACTTGTTTGCTATGAAATCAGGAGAAGTGATTACTCTGCTCTAGCTGGCTGCTTGACAGAGCACAGAATTTGCCGGTAACACCACTCCAGGACACTGGTAGTCAGGAGAGGTTTTCCTGAGTGCCTGCCCAAGTTACACCTTAAATGTTTATAATTTGTATCACACTCAGTACACTAGAAATATTTCCAAGAATACAGCACTACACTAAGTCAGCTTTTGCAATCCAAGTACATCAGCAAGCATCTTCTTTCAAGCATACACTTAATTCCTTGAAATTAAGTATGATAAAAGTTAAACTCCTAACTAGAATCCTTGACAACTCTTAAATCAGGTGTCACTTTAAAAAGGAAATCTTCTCCTGTTCAGATAGAAAAGAAATAAAAAATTTTCCAAAGCAGTATTAGAGAAGTTGATTTAGGTCTTTCTTAACTTTTAATATAATTCCAGTGATGCAATCAACTCACAACAATGTCAGTCTACATATAAACATCACTGGATCTAAACTTCTGTTTTTTCTAAAAAATTAAGCCAGACTTAACAAATTATTAAAACTTTATCTGAACTCTGGAAATAAAAATGGTTATTTAATCTTATTCAATTTCAGAAAGAAAACCGTGGTGATTTTACTTATTAAGGAATGTCATTGCATCTATCAACAAATACAAGGTCTGCCAAGAGGATATTGAAGGAAAAAAACATCTAAGTACAGAATTCTTCAGCTACAGCTGTCCTAGATCTCTACTTGTTTGTGGCATCTTTCACTGTAACTGATTCCAAAATGTCAAGTGCATTTAAGCTGAAGAAGAAACAGGCTGTAGAGAAGAAAGTTTCTTAACCTCACAGACATCTCTCCTTCCAAGCTATTGATTAATCTCTAAACACCACAACATTTTGAAAAAGCTCATAGTAACAACCTCAACAGAGGTGTCATTGTTACTACAGTTTGCTTTCTGATGATGACAGCCACATGAGAATTTCTGAAGTTGTTGACGGCTCAGAAAAATCTGCCATTCACAAACTGGGAGCAATACACTGATTTCTGCAAGGACAAAGCTAAACTACAAAATGTTATCACATATAATTTTATCATGCAAAGATATATTGTTTTAATACTAAACAGTGGCATCCAAACAGGCAGAAATTTAAAACCAGAACACCCAAAATGAACTAGGGGAAGTCATCAATAAAAATTATAAAGACTTAGCCTAACTATTAGAAATACAAAAGAGCCCGAACTATCATATAATCCCTTCCTGCTGAATAATTATTGAAACAAACTTTTTAAAGTAATAATTCTTTCACAGTATGTTTTCAACCTGCAAGTCCATGCCACCCTTACTAGAAAAGGAAAGACCCATGGTAACAAATCTAATGAGAGAAGGAAAGAGAAGCTAACCTCAAAGAGTTATAAAAGTAGCTGAAAGCAGAACAGTAAAACCTTTCTTTTCCAGCAAGTTGTAAAAAACAAGCTACACATCTGTGTATCAATCCCATTCACTTATTTATGCTATGATTTGAAATATGATTTGGTTCACCTGTGCAGCAAAACACTGGCTATTCTGCTAAGAGCTGTACTGTAGCATTTTTCATTATTCAGGTACACTTAAAGAAGTAATGAATTAGATAGGATTTTTGTTCATAAGAATCCTTTAGAAGACTTGTAATTCTATTAAAAAAAGAACAAAACCAGAAAGAATTTTATTATGTTTAGTTTGCAAATGCAGAATCCTTACTCTGAAGCTGCCACAATTCCTCCAATTAGTCTTGTTATAAGTATTGGATATTCTCACAGAAGTTGCCACAAGACCCTGGACAGCCAGTGCAGGAGCAGCTGACAGAAGGCACTATGAGACAACCTGATTTGCAGGAGGTTTTTTTATAGCTTCTTCTCTCAAATATAGGAGTCAGAAAAGCAAGTGTTCTTAAACTACTTTGTTTTCAAGAGAAGTTGAGTTTATTTCATGTTGAATTCTTTCCTGAACTCTTTTATTTGAAATAAGTACCAATAGTACTGTTAAACATTTTGATTTACAGTTAAGAAGCCTGACACAAACAATATTTACTATAATATCACTGAGATAACTGTATATATGAATGAGCTGATTTGGAATTAAAGCAGAAGACTTTTTTAGTTAACTGCTTATTGTAGCTTTTGTCTACTATCATACCCTCTGATTAATTCGAAAACATATCTAAAACATTAATATAGTATTAGTTTTTTCAAGGGTAAAGGGTAAAGAAACACAAATACTATATGCAGTAGTTTATATTCTTAAAAAGATGCTGTGAAAATGGTGATACCTAAAGGATCTACAAATATGACTTGAGGATTGAAGTAGATATCTTAGACCAATGCACAAATGAACCTGTTTAATCAAAAAGATTAATGGTGACTTGATTACTGTGCTTCTTTGAGGCAAGAAAATCCTAGTTAATAGAGGCCCTTCATTTCAATGGAAGAAGGCAGAAAAAGGAATTTTCAATTTTTTTTTATTCAATAGAGTGAGACCAATTAACTGTTAGCACCAGAAAGCAGTGGAGCCTCTGTGACATCTTTGAAACGTGAATTGATTTTTGTTTGGTTTGGTTTCTTCTAAACACAAAGTGCTGAACACAACATGGGGTAAGACCTCTCTAACAGCCACAGAAGATTAAGTTAAAGGGTCTAATGAGTCCTCTGGTTTGAAGGCTACAAAAAGATTCATAATGTTGGAGTTTCACAACTGGTGCTACCTACCAGTGAAAAAAGTTTGCTGCTGACCTTAGCTGCTTTAAACATATTGCTCCCTTGGTGTGCTTCTGTGAAGTATCACATTCCCAACCACTTGCCAAGAACGTAAGCAGTCAACACATGATTCATCACAGCATCTCTTAAAAACAAATACAGGCTTAAATCTTCCTGAAATGGCTGCCTTTAAGTGAATCAAGATGCTACAGACACATAAGAGACTACCTGAATTTTCCTCTCCCCTTTTGTTCAGAAGCTATTCTGGACATCATTAATTTCATCCTGACAACATCAACCGTAATGGAACTAGCAGTTTAAACAACAATAATAATAGAAAAACCCAAACACATTTTAGAGCTGATAAGAAATTATTTTATAATTTTAATTAACTTCAACTTCTAAACCATTTCTCAAAAGCAGCTGATGTTGAAATACATACTTTAGTGACTGAATATTTTGGTCTTCCACACAGCAATTTACCACAACGAAACATCAGCCATGGCACATCCATTTCTCTTGACAATCATGTCATGTTTGCTTTCTTTAATTTATTGAGAGGACACAGCAAATCACAGTGATGCATAACTGAAAGATTATAATCCTAAAATAGAGTCATATTATTTTCATGAGACAACAATGAAAATTTGGTAAACAATGAAATTAATTTTTGAGTCAGATTTTTTTTAAATTGAATTTCCATATCATTAATTCCCCTTAGTTCTGGGCTAGAAAAGGATGACACAGGAACCTTTTCTTATCCAGTACATAAACAATATGCTTACATTTTTAGGAAACAGTGGAAGGTTACCTGTTGCCATATAAAATATATCATATAAATAGTATCAGGATTAAAACAATGCATACACAAAATCTCAGCTTCACTTTATGGAGCTGATCCTTTGGGAATACCTGGCACAATTCTAAACATAACAGATTTATTTTATATATATATAAAAAATATTCATACATACAGTCATCCATGCATCCTCTTTTTCCTTCAGTGTCAAAGGTTCTCATTAGAGCTTTCCTTTATCCCTTCAAAAAAGATCTAATACAACTAAACCTAGGTGAGCAAACTAAGTAATCCATAGTGTGTTTAAGATGTTCCTTTAATATTTTATGAGCACTACCTGAAATTACAGACTTTATCCTGCAATAGGTTTTATATGTATGCTTAAATGACATACACAAGTAAAGTGAACCATGTCCCCTCACCCTTGCAAGATTAGCACACATCTCCAATTGTGCAATCCTTATTTAGACAAAACAAATAAGGGTCTAAACTGCAGCAAGAAGGATCTATCATTAAAGGGTTGTGAAACACTAGAGCAAGCAAGAGCCACAGATTAAATATCTTCACTTCAAATTTGTTTTTTCTTGATTCAATGACAAAGTGCATAGCCAAATAACAAACCAATCCAAAAGTAAGTCTCCCAGAATTCCAGATCCTTTGTTAACTGTTTAAAAAGTAGCTAAAACCCAAAACTTACTCTTCCTGAACAGTGAAGCTGGGATCAGCTAAGAGCATTCTCCATCCAACACTTAATACTATCACTAAGCAACACCAGAAGTCTACTTACTATCATGGTTCAGTACACTGGTTTTGAAATACTACATGAAGATATTAAATCTAAAAAATGAGCATATGAAGCCATTGTTCAATACTTTATCCACTGTAAAACCAGGCAGGTATTTATATGACTCTAAAAAGAGACAATATAACCCAACCCTAAATTCTGTTCTGCTTAACTGCTTTGCAATGTATCTAACATCTAATTATGTATAATACTGTATCGCTGCAACATCTAATATGCACCACACATAATCTGATTTATTCATAGATTTTAAACAGCAGCTGAGTAAATTTGCCACAAAAATTCCATGCTAATGCTGTAAGGATATATCTGCAGTGTTCAGTATTTATGCCAGTGTTTTACTTAAAAGCAACTTAAGTCCCTGCATAAAAGTGAATTTACCTACAAAGTACTATGAGACTTCATTTAGTCTTATCAGCAAAACACAGAAGAGGAAGCATTCCTCTAATATCTGAAAGGAAAGTACATGAAATAATAAACAGAAATTATATGGCATGGAAAGAGAGAAAAGATGCTTCAAGATCACAATAAGCAGCTTGAATCTGACATGCTGGGAAAGAGAAACCCAGTGAACTGTCCAAAGACAGTTCTGCAACTAAACAAAGTTAAGGGTAAACTAGAAACAGCTTCTGAATTACAAACATGAATGCTATGTAACTGAGAAGAGCACAACCTAGAAGCTCTAAATTAGAACATCTTTCCATTCATAATCCAAAAACTATTAAGATCTACTCTTATGTTACTCTGATGAAATTACTTCTTTGTCACTCAAAAATGGTCTTTAAACCACTGCATACCAAGGAAGAACATTCTTGACATGCCCTTTGTCATCCTGTATTTTGTTTCAGTCCCTTGAGCTACTTTGGTAGCCTTACTTGTACTCAGACTCTGACTGGAGCTCAGAACAGACTATAGACCAAATTTCCAAGCTCAAAATTCACCCCTGTGGGTACTGTTTGCAAAGACAAGCAGAATTTGCCTTTCTATATCTGCAAGTTATATCTCAGGTTTTCCTTGCATTTAAGGCAATCTCCAGGCTGAAACTGACACTGTAGTTTAATAACTGCTGCTTATCAGGTGTTTCACTTCAGCTGCCTTACCTGGGTATCTTCTTTGCTATAGAATGTCCCTAGTGGCCAACGACAGTGATACACAATTCTGGACAAACACATCCACAGGAACACAGCAATTGAAAAAACTAAATTCATTTGTCTTGTCTAAGCTTGGCACTTCTTTCTAAAGACAGACAGAATCAACTGAATTCTGGCAACGTCATTCAGAAAACCATGTATTTAACTGAGGTCAACTTAGAATCCACTTTACAGATTCTGTGCTTCTTCTCTTGTATCCTTTGACAACATCAAATATTGTTTCTGAAGTTATATGGTCACAGTTTCTCATCAGAAATCTTTTCAACATTAAAGGATTGATACACCCCCCTACCAACTCCAATGATGAATACCTGTTCTGAGAGAAGCAAATTTAAAAGATTGTTAAGCCTTTACTGAATTCCTCAAAACATCAAGGGCAGACATAGTAAGACAGTTTTATCTAACACTTATCCTTAAAAATAATTTGACTGCGAGCAGGCATAATATGAGTACACATGCCACTTGAGTGGGAGGAGCTAAAGACTTTGTCCTAAGTTAGGTTCTACATAACTTCATAAGATCTGTGGCACTGCATGGCTACCACCAAACGCTGAATCTAGTCCAGAAACCCCAAACAATGGAAATGAAGCCATAGGGAAGCACGTCCTCATTGTGCTTACATTGCAAAACAGTGACACCCACTGGCAGCAACAGT
This sequence comes from Ammospiza nelsoni, assembly GCF_027579445.1. Taxonomy (NCBI): domain Eukaryota; kingdom Metazoa; phylum Chordata; class Aves; order Passeriformes; family Passerellidae; genus Ammospiza; species Ammospiza nelsoni. The sequence goes on from NC_080635.1 coordinate 85,078,494, forward strand.
TTAAATGCCTTATTGTTGCAGTCTGAATCTACTTGATAAGAGCTGCTAAGAAGTTTCCCTTCTGAAAAATTAATTACAGTAACAACCATGCAACCTTACCTGTTGAGTCAGCACTACTGCCAGAGTTTTCAGAAACTGCATTACTAAGAGCATCTGGAGTAACTGCAACATAACCCTCTGGAGGAAGATCCACTGCGTAAACTCTTCTTGGAGACGTGACTGTAGCATCCTTATCTACAAAAAGGAAAATCCAAAGTATCTGGCTCAATATTGGTCTCACTACAGATTTTCTGAAGTTTTTCCAACTACAGCAATAAGTGATCTTGAAAATCCTTACAGAAGGTCAGCTGAGGAACACAGAAATTACCCTATGACCAAAAGAACTGCATCAAATTTCATTGCATCTACAAATAATCAAACACTCCGTGGGTTAGTTCTTTATACCAAAAACATTTTTTTTCTATTGTATCAGACAAATAAATCTTCTCCTGTATCTTCAAAAGAAGCTTCCGCTTACAGTGATATTTTAAGAGAGACTAAACATTTTTTCCCTATTCAGCATGAGCACACTATTTCTTTAAGAACTGCTTCACAAAAGATGGAGGGATGAAGGGATGGAGGGATGGAGGGATGGAAGCTTATTAGGAAGTGACAGAAGCAACAGAAAAAGAATCACAAACTGTGGTTTGTCCATTTGCACACTGTTTAGTCACAGCCTATACTTCTCTGAAGGGCAAAGATAAAGAAGTTTCAAAGTCACACTTGACTAAGCCTCAGCAGTGCCTGCCCCAGAGGACTCACCTCCTCATCCTGCTCTACTTCTTTCTGGGGCAGGAGGGGAAGTGCCAAGGGCCAGCTTTCCAACTATTTCACGGCATAGGAAACTATTTGTGTTGATGGCAGCAGTCTGTTTTTGCATGATTTGTTTCCCCTTTGAAAGGTATTTAAAAGTACCTGTAAGAGCAGCAGTAGAAACCTCATTTGTTCACCAGAAAAGAAGTGACAGACACACCTCTGCTCCATTCACACCAAGTCAGACTATTTCTGCGCAGAGTAGTGACAACAACAGAGATCAACCACAGTGAGAAAAAACCTTTCCAGAAGGCCAGGATTTCAGGTGTCTCCAGATGTTGCAACGTAGTTTTAGATGGCTCAGTGTGAAGTTTTTTTTTAATTTTGGATTGTTGGGCTTCTTTGGTTGTGTTTGTTATTGTTTTGTTGGGTTTTTTAACACTCAGCCAGCTCTGTAAGTCAGCACAGACACAGCACTAGCCTTCCCTTTTTGGGGGCAATTTGTCTCCCTAAAACACAGAGCTAGCTGTTAAAATGATATACAATAAAAACATTTCTGGCAGGTGGACAGAATCAACCTCCTTACACCACAAACTCGTTTGAAGGTCCCAGATGATCCAAGTCGATCACCGAGGTGTAGCTATGTGCAACTGTGGTTGGACTAACTCCTAAATATTTAAAATGGGGTTGCATCTGATAGATCCCCAATGAGAATTACTTCTATATTTCTAATGCAGAATTTAACTATGCACTCACATTTCTCAGACAGTTTACTTCAAAAACAAATATTCATTTCTGAGCATTCAAAGTACTTCTGAAAACAACACTACTGTTTTCATCATGAGGGAATAAATTTGGTTTGAAAACACATTAGAATAATATCATCTTTTTCTTGAATGAGCCAGAAAGTTTCCAGTATTGATAATACTTACTTAGAGGGATAATAAAGGGAAAGAAATAATAGAGAACGATGAAGAGCAACTATGCACTTTGGAAAAAATCCATTAAAAATTAACATGGGATAATTCTTCAGCAGATCCTTTCCACGTAGATGATGCCAAATCATTGAACTAGAAGTACCTGCATTGACTTTTTCTCTCCCATTCAGGTTGATTAATGATGAACTGCTAATTAGTGACAGTTTAAAATTATAAGGATGTATAAATGTTTAAGTTATTCCCTTCTGAAGGATTTCAAGTTTCCCTTTTTTTACATTTTTATTTAGGTTTTGTAAAACAAAGATCATCAGGAAAACCCTAAACTTAATTTACAATAGCCTTAAAAAACTCAAATCTTTTAATCATATAAGCAGTAACTATATTGAGATAATAACCTTCTAGACAAAATAGTTACACATAACAGAATTTGAGGAACCATCTGTAACAACAATCCTACAAGGAAGAACAGTTACAAATCCTTCTATGGAAATGAATGATGACTCAAGACTATATTTTTTATTTTACCTCTTTAAACGGGAATCTCCAAATTACATATTTATTCACACCAGCTGCATCTTTAAGAAGCTTGCAAGCTCATAAATCAAGAATTAATCTTCGCTAATCTTGTGCAAGTGTGCTAAACCAAACTGCTACCATATCTACATCTGGATTTTTGTAGCCTGAGGCCAGAGTCTCCTTGAGCCAAGAAGAGATGTGTTGGTCAAACAAAGTCAAACATTGCTGCAAAGAAAATGGCCGAGCTTATAAAACTGCGACATAAAGAGGGTTTTTTGATTAACAAAATTAACAGATATTAGAGATACTTAAGAATCCTCCCCTTTTACTAGTTAGAAGTAATTAATCCCATTTCTGAAGTTTTATTTTATGGGAAAAAAAAGCTCCAATAGCTAAAGGTCATTTACAATGCCCCCAAAAGAGTAAACATTTTTCTTTAAGGCAAACCAAGAATACAGAATAAATGTTTTCAAACTCTCTAGCTTCTATTCATGCTCCCCACACAGAGATCCACAGCATGAAACTCCATGTGGTGGTTTGTGCACAGAGTAGGGAAAGGCATCCTACACCACGCCATTACCAACATTACACCTCCAAGCATGTTAGTTGCTTGGAGCTAACTAACAGCTATGTTATCTCTTACTATCTTACTACAACCCAGTATCAGATCTTTTTAGAAGGAGCTGAAGGTAAAGCTTCCAGCCATACAGAATTGTCAACTACCCAGTCAGTCAGTCATCTCAGGTAGCCTCTGCATTTTGTTAAGTTTATTTTTCAGCATCTTTAAACTATCCCCTACTCACAGCTCAGAATGGTGGCACTTAGCACTAGCACAGTTTCCAGGCTGCCTGAACACCAAGCATGGTTAGGCACACCTCAGACATAGACACAGCCAGAGCACAGGCTCATAGTCTGGGTCCTCAGCCTGCTGTAAGACTAAACCTTGGACAGAGACTGAATCACTTTGAGGTTCTGTGCTGGGTTGGCCCTGACTAGCAGCCCAACACCAGGTACTCACTCACTCTCCCCTCAGCCGGCTGAGGGTGGGCTGGCTTACAATGGGGTGAACAGGACTAAGAGAGCTCACGGGTCAACAACAAGGAGACCACAACTACAAAAATCTTTCCTCAATGGCTCTTTTCACTCCCAACTTCACCCCTATTTCTTCTCACTGCAGGTCATACCCAGCTCCTTCAGAGAGAAAGAGCAGTACAAGGAGGTGGGGGTAATGTTTCGAAGTTTCTGCTGTTCCTTACTTTCCCCCCACAGGGGTTTCCCATGGGCTGCCATCCTTCAGGAATATTTACTCAACAACAGAGTACCTTCTCCTCCTCTGACCCTAGGGTTTCCACTGTTGCCACTCCGTTTAGTTCCTTCCTGTCTTGGGATTGTTTTCTCATTTCTTAAAGAAGTGTCCCCTGGGTGCCCCTGCCTCAGCTGTGGGCTCAGCTGTGCCCTGCAGTGGGTGGGCTGGAACTGGCTGTGTCCAGCACAGGGCATCCCTGGCCTCCCCTCAAAGAAGTCCCACTGCCAGTGACTGGACACCAGGACCCTGTAAAGTTTTTCAATCAAGACAAAAACTTTGTCTTACTTGTGAAGTGCTTCTCTGCAACTCAAAAAGCTTTGATAACTCACCCAAGTTTAAGTTCCCACAAGGCAGAACTCATAAGAGCAAACAGAGAATCCAAGTCAAGACAGAAAATCCTGCAGCTCCCCCTCCTCCCCCAAACAACTGTAAGTTAGCCCAATCTTACCAAGATTGTGATCTTTTCCACAAAATTACCCCTTGGAAACGCCCAGTTATCATTTTTCCAAACAGATGGAAAAAGTTCATCTCCAAAAATAGGTCTTTAAAGAACAGCACACTGTCCTAGTTCTGGCCAGGACAGTTAATTATGTTTTACAGCAGCCAGGTGCAGTGGCACATGCCTGTAGTCACAAGCTGCTGGGTAGCCTGAGCCCACCTGACTACTTGATCCAGGAGCTCTGGGCTGCCCTGAGCTGTGCCCAGAGGACATGGCCAACACACCAATGTTACTCAGTGCCACCTTAGGTCACTTCCAGGGGCTCTTGCTTCCAAGAAAGACGCTCCTTTCCAGTCACAGGGAATGCCTGTCAGGCAGAAGAGCTTTATGCCATCGTTTTTCAGTGTCCTGGGCTGGGTGAACATTTTGCACGGCAACCACCCTCTCTTTGTACATTATTGTTATTAGCATTGTTGCTGTTACTGTTTGTTTTCTTATCTCATTGCTGTTTCCATTAAACTGTTCTTTCCAGCGATGACCTCTGCCTTTTGTCTCCCAGTGGAAAAGTAGAGGGGAGCAGCTGATGGTTTTCTTTTTAGTGGGAGTACCACTCCTAAACCATCCTACACAGGAAATGAGGAATTGATGCTGAATCAAGGTCTGAGTAGTTCAGTGTCATATCCTCTACAAAAGTCATTATTGGTAGTAGGTATTTTCTGTGCAGTGTTACAGTAGATATGACCAGACAAAAATAAGGCTTGAATGAGGTCTGTTATTTCCCTTTAAAATTTTGTATTAAAGTATGATTTTACTTAGTATGTAAGATAGAATATGACCCTATTATAGCTATTCCTCATTTTTATTGCATACAAGTGAGACTATGACCCCAAAATTCTTACAATTCCCAAGGAACATAAAGACCTTGTTATCTGTACACAATAACTTTCCCTTCATTGACTAGCAAGACAAGCATCTATGAAGACAGGATTCAAATCCTGGGCAAGAGTCGTCTCCTTCAAAAAACCTCATAAACTGAAGTGTACCAAAGGAGGTATCAGTGACTAGCTGTACATACCTTCAGTGTCCTCCTGAACTACAGTACAGAAAAATAAATACTTTTCCTGTTGATCGATGTGAACACATCAAAATATCCTTCAATTGCATGTACAATTCCAGTGAACCTAAATACCTACCCACTCCTCAATGTGTACTCATTTTTGTTCAGACAATACCCAAGTTCCTGGACATCAAGCTATTCCAGTCTAGAAGATACAATAAAGTAACCTCAGGGACATGAGGTGCTACATTATGTACAAACAACCTCAGTTCCCAGGCTGACTCAGCACAGCCTTGTGCTCGTCTCACACACACTAGAGTGCTTCCAGACAGAAGCTTTTTGTCTTCTGTGCAATTGGAAAGTATGCTCCTTTTCCTTGGAGGGTGGAACTCCTACTGCTTGACCACAGTAGGTTTTCAACAGTATTCTCTCCCTCAGTACTAGAGAAGTCACACTGGGTGGAAAACAAAAAAAAAAAAAAAAAAAAGAACAAATGCTACCAGTCACTACAGACTCTACTTCATTATCCTTACTAAATTGGAACAAACAAGAGCAGTCACTCACACCACTTCTTGACAGAAGATAAAATATATATTCCTTCCAAAGATTCTCCCTATTTTTCTAAATACAAAAAAAAAAAGTTTTCTGAATGACTTTCAGATAGCCAGTTATCTCAAATACTGTGTTTTTATTGTCATATATTTTATTAGCATCAATACATGTAACAGAATGCTGAAGAAGCTTGTTCTTCTGCAAAGTTCAGAGCTGTGAAATTTTTTAATTCTGAAGATGTCTGCTATTCTTTATGGAAGGACAAATTCCCCTCTTTGTCAAATAAAATGTCAAAATTTAAAGTTCTATTCGAAATTACACAATTATATACATTTAAACAATAAAGTGATAAAAGACAAGTCTTTTAATTTAAGAGATACATGTCCTCTGGCTCAGAGAATCCTTAAGCAGCAACTGCTGGAGAACATAGTGGGGAAGGAGTACAATACACTTATTCCAATCCTCTTTTTCAAATAGTGATGGTCACAACATTATGCAGACAGCAGTACTGAATTTTTTGATTGACCTTAATTTCTGTTACTTTATTCAGTTATGTTTACACAAAATCAAGTCCACTATCCTTTGATATTCAAGCAAAGCATGTTTTCACTGAATTCCCAGGGTGTTATTTTTTAGAGTCCTAGCCATATTACAGACAACTGCTCCCAGTTCTTAAGGTGTATACCACTTGTGCCCTGCAGCAGTTGAAACTCAATCTAGTGCATAACTACTTCCCTTCTGACTCTCCACATTCCCAGAAATTCTTCAGTTCATTGAAAAGAGAAAGTGTAGATTACAGAGGATACTGGACAAGAGCACTGAAAGAAGAAAATGAAATGAGAAAATCCTCAGAAGTACTTCCTCATCATGGTGTTTTCCTTCCACTAGTCAAAAACCAAAAACTTCAAAAGGAAACTGAGGTCAATAAACTGAGGCAGACATTTTTTGTCACAGAGAAAAAACTGATTAAGTGCAAATCCTTCTTACTCTTGTTCTCACTCATGATTTGGGGAAGATTCTTTTGCTTTTTACCTATGAACCATTAAAATATCTACATTTCCTTGGAAAAAGTAACGAAAACTAAACATAAAACAAAGTGAGACTGAAGCATGGAAAAACCAGGGATCGAGGAAAACAAGAAACAGAACACTTTTCAGACGTCAATCTGACTACAAGCAGATGGGGGAATTAAATTTTTGCTGTTATCTGTTTTCTGAAAGTTGAATATAGCAGGTAATGATGAAACAAATTATACAGCTAAATGGTGTAAGTGTCCCAAATATGCCCTGGTATATGACTATATGCAATATTTTGATTAGATGTTGAAGATTTCTAGCTCTATAAGCAGGAACATAAAGTTATCTTAATGCTATGCTAGTATCCAGCTCAATTACTTCTCCTGCTGCAAATCTTCTTTGTTCAACACACTTCTCAAAAGCCAAATATATCCCTGTTAATCAATCCTTAAAAAAAAATAAATGCAACAACATTGAATCTAAAAGGCCATGCCTAAGTTGCAATTATTTAATTATCCTCACTGATGAAGTCATTATGTCATTACTGGAACGTACCTGAAACAAGACTGGGAAATAAATAGATGTGCTCATAAAAGTAAAAGCATACAAAATTTAAAGTTTAAAAGCTTTTGCACCTCTAAACTCACATTTTCTATTCCATAACTAGAAGTTATTGGTAACAGTCCCTTCTCATCTGTGTAAAAAACAATGCAAAGCACAAAATATTATAGAAAAGTATTTGCTCAGAACATAGTTCAGTACCAAGCTCACGTTATAAACATTTCCACTTTTCAAATTGTTAGAAGGTAGAGCTGATAGGAAACACCAGTAGAAAGCAAACTTGTGCAACAGCAGAAAATATGGGATTTGACTCTGAATAACTATGATTTTGACAATAGAAGTGTAAGTGATAAAATCCCCAGTGTAAACTGGAGCAGGCTGTGTGAGACAACCTGTCCTGTCACCAATGCACTGAACATGATTTCAAACAAGGAGACAAGGTGGACAGCAGGAATGCTAACACACAATTATTACACTGCAGTTTGATTCCATTTAGTACTATCAGCCATCTCTAGGTGAAACAAGGCTATTTTAGCAAGCTCTTCAACAAGCCATTTTTCTGTTTCCTTTACCATGATAATTAGTTTTCCTGCAGTTTGTTAACAGTTAGAACAAAAGCTGGCATTTTATCCTCTATGTAGGTGACTGTTACTCACTGTTAGATGAGCTTCTGACAGAGCTCAGCCAGTAGCTCACAGAAGCCTCACAGAGACCAGCAGCTCTCCCTATGACAGCTAAGCTGCTTGCAATGAACATGTAGAAGAGGAGGAGTTAGCACATACACATAAGAACACTGGAAAAGGAAGGAATCTGTCAATCAGCAGCAAACAACCCCTCCAAAACCCAGAAAAGCATTGCTATAGGAACTGAAGACAACAAGAGAACTGTTTCTGTCACAAACCGAAGTTACAGATATTATACACACAGCCCACTCAGTCTGAACAGAGAGAAGAGTGGTGGATTTTGTTTGTTTGTTTGGTGGTTTGTTTTTTTTTTTTTTTTTTTTTTGTTTTGGGTTTTTTTTTTTTGTGGGATTTGGATTGGTTGGGTTTTTTTAGGCTGGGTTTTGGAATTTTTCTTCCCTTCTCCCTAAACCCCAGATTTCTACATTCCCCTAAAGCACATAGCTATACTGGCTTGTAAAACTGGCTAGGCACCATTTTTACCAGAGCCACCAGGGGCTGGTATCTTCAGCCAAATACTCAACTCCTGCATACATCTGTTCCATTTGCACAGCACAATAGCACTGTAATATACCATGCAATGAGAGAATTTTTAAACCCTTGAGAAAAGACTATAAGAGTGTGTGACAACACTTTATTGTACAATAATTATAATCTCCATTGCTCTTTAACTTATTCACAATAGACAGCTTTTCAAAGTAATTAACTAAAGCAAAGCTGAATTGTTTAACAAGTCTCTAAAGTTGTTTATTGCATTAAGTACTGCTAGAATTTAATTTCTCAACCATGAGCACTTCATCAATTTGATCAACTAAAAGGCAGGGCAGTTCATGCATATTTTTAGACAAGTTTTGTCTCCTAGGCATTTCTGTCACCAGCTTAAGTTTTCTACAGTAAAACGGCTGCAGGAAGACAGGATTTGTATGAGGAAGGACACAGGTCCTGGTGTCCTAGCAATGATTCAAATGCAGTACACTGCCAGCATCAATAACTTCAGTGGAACAAATAAGGAGAACACAAAATAATCACACAGCTGTACTGAATTTTGACATGAATTCCTCACATAGGATAACAGTGCTGGAATAGGTCACATTTGATAAGACATTCACATTTTTATTTAATTAATAAGTAGTAAATTGTGTTTTGTCCATTTATATAACATAACATGGATTCCAGCTTTTTTAGAAAACTAAAACCTATTACTAGCAACAGCTTTGTAACATTCCTCACTATTTCTTACTTAAATAAATGAAGGAGAAGGAAAGTTTAAGTTATCTCCATAAGATCCAAACTCTGGCTAGGCTCTCTGCATTTCAGATTCCCTTTTCAGAATTAGGGAAAAAGCAAAAATCAAAAGTGGCACAACACAATTTATACTGACATATATTTAGCTTGAATGCAATTATCCTTCTTCAGCAACTCTGAAATGTTCATTTTTATAAGGAAGATGCTAAATACTGATCAGTAAATTCCAAGTCTTATAAAAAGTAGTTATAATTCTGACCAAGAAAAAGGTCAGAGACTAAGGAGGCCATTTCCTTATACTAGGGAAGGCTGAGGGAACCTCCAGAAAAGATGTCTGAGAGGGGACCTCATCAATGTGTGTCAGTATCTAAAGCATGGGGTGTCAAGAGAACATTTCCAGGCTCTTCTTGGTGGTGTCAAGCAATAGGACAAGAGGCAATGGGCAGAAACTGATGCACAGGAAGTTCCAGTTGAAGATGAGGAAGAAGAACTTTACTGTGTGGGTGACCAGGCACTGGAACAGATTGCCCAGAGAGGCCATGAAATCCTGGGCCATGTGCTCCAGGATGACCCTGCTTGCAGGGAGGCTGGACCAGATGACCCACTGTGGTCCCTTCCAACCTGACCCGTTCTGTGCCAATTCCACAATTAGCAAATCTCTCGTTAGAAGCATGCACGCCACTTTTGAATATATACTACAAAGCTATTAGAAATAATTACTGAGGTTTTAAAATACCAACAAAAAAAATAAAGAAATCACAGAATTGCAAACCTCATGACTTCACTATATTAATCCTGGTTGCAAGAAGATCTGGCCCTAACAAAGGTCAAAAACTAACAAAACCTTGGGATACAATTTAGCCAAAGCCCATAACCACGTGAGCAATTTCTATTTTGAAATGCTCAGTCTTTTCCCAGATACTTTTATTTCTGTGATACAGCAAGTTTTAAAGTATTTTTAAGGCAGCATATTCACAAAATATCCTTAGTTAAGGGAAAATTTCTCTTATTATAGGAGCTTTCAACTCTCCATTTGCTCTTTTAATGCTTTGCCTTTCACAACAATCAGGTTCATTACTTGCGTGGAACTTTAAAATGGCTTAAGGTAATAAAAATGTAATCTAGACCCTCTAATTTTATGCTGAAGTAGGAAAAAAATCTTTTACTACATCTTTTGAAATTAAAAATGATTGCTCTTGCAACAGATGAATCAAGTTCCTCAAGGGGGGAAATGTTTAGAAAGTATTTTCTAATTGTTCTGGGGGATAGGAATTCCTACTTTGGTTACACACATTTTCTTACTAAGTATTTTGGTACAAAAGGGAAAAAACTATTTAGGACAACTATAATCCAAAGGGAAGGTGTATCTTACTATCTATGCCCTAGAACTAAAATTTGGCACACAGGCAAGTGCTTTGTTTTGGTTTGGGTGGTAAGATTTTTGGTTGGCTGTTTTGGGTTTTTTTGGGGGGGGGGGCGGGGTTTGTATTTGTCTGTGGTTTTTTGTTTTGATGTGGTTGGTTTGTTTTTAAAAAATATAAAATTTCTCTTTTCAAGCAAAAAGATATGACTACTCTTCTTCTTTGGGGTCCAGAAGAAGCATGACATCTCTGCATGTTTTCTCCATGCCTAACAGAACCACCACCTTCCTGAAGAAAACACAAATACCATTCAAACTCTCTACAGTTACAAAGGACTGTAGAGTGTCCCTCAGAATTTGCCTTCCACCTCCAGTTACTCCTGGTCGTATTGTAAGCTTTGGTTCCAGAACTATGTGAGGAGCTTTATGGGATAACCCCTTCTGATACCAAACTGTTAATCATCCAAAATTAAATGAGAACCAATCATTAACATAGGTCCTGATGTTCCATCTTCTTAACGATCTGAACTTCAATCTGATCTCAAAAAAGGCAAATATTTACAGGCTATAAAAGTATGACCTTAAAAGCCTGCATCTAGAAGGACAATAGAGATATGCCCATAAAATTTCAAGGCAATGCTGCAAACTGCATTCCAATAAAGATCAGAATCTCACAGGTGGAAGGTGGTGGGGCAGTTTAGCTCAGACAAATTGGTTATGGTATTTTCACAACCTAAGAGTAGCTGTTAAAGGCAAATAAGGACATTGTGATGAGTTTTACAGTAAAATCTGTTATTTAATGCTAGAAAATACTGAAGACTAAGTCAGTTTATTTTAAAAGAAATCCTCAACCTTTTATTGCTACTAAAAATGATCTAGTGTCATTTTGTAGGACTGAAATAATAAATTTTCAAACTAGGAAAGAGTATCTACAAAAAACCAAATTCCTTATTTTCCACTGTTTCTTCCAATTAGTCATCTTTGACTACTGCTACTTAAATCATCAGCTGTCTTGTAGTTATGCCCATAATCTTTGGTCTGTAAGTAAGAAGTCACTTAAAGCAGTTTATGATAAAAAAATTCAATCAATGCTTTTATGTTTTTCTTTCACCAAGGCCACAGATTTTATAGCTTAAACCTTCTGTCTATCTCTAAACATGTACTTTCACAGTCCAATGCTATAAAATCACCACATGTAAATGGAAGAGTTTGTTAAATTTAAATAAAATCACAACCAGAAAAGAATGGTTGTGTGCTGGTTTCCCAGATGGGTAAATGATTTACCTTTTTTCTTATCATTTTACCACTTCAAAGCTTTTTTTAAAAGTACTTATATGTTGAACTTGAAACAAGACAGAACCCTTTTCTGTACTACTGTGGCATTTTCATGCCTTCAACAGATAACAAACTTAGTTATAGTTTGCTGTTAATTTCAAAAACAGCCTTGTTGCTCTGCTGTGAAAATCCTAAATATAAACCTGTTCTTTTTACTCCACGTTTCCTATCCCATAAGCTATATTTTCCCTGTATTAGGATACTGAATAAAAAGCCTTTCTTTCATTACACCTTGAAGAATATTGCAATAGGAATCAGGTATAAACAAACCAGAGGAGTTATAAATCACAAGGTAAAATAAATTCTCCCCCTCACCTCCCATTTCAGTGGGAGTTTTGCCCTAATTTATAAGGAATAGTAGAGATTCACTACAAACAATAAGAGTTTTAGCTTAAGAAATTATTCCATAGTTGGGTATAATTAGCACAGCTTTATCATAGAGCAAAAATATAGCCTGTTACTTGTTTTGAAAGGACCATTAGTTACCAATGCTATCACATATCATTGTACAGAATAACTTTAATGCTTTATCAACCTTTTGAAAATATGCTTTTCATTATTGACTACACAAAAGAAGTACCAGAAGTACTAATCTTGAAAACCAAATTGAGTATAAAACATATAGAACTACAGAAGCTGAAATGTCCATGCAACCTTTTATTACAGTAATGGTGTACTGGTTTTGGCTGGGGTAGAGTTAATTTTCTTCCCAGTGGCTGGTACAGGGCTGTGTTCTGGATTTGTGCTGAACACAGGGTTGATAATACAGAGATGATTTTGTTATTGCTGAGCAGGGCTTGCACAGAGCCAAGGCCTTTCCTCCTGTTTGTACTGCCACTCTGGTGAGGAACTTGGGGGTGAGTGGAAGGAGACACAGCTGGGACAGGTGACCCAAACTGACCAGAAGGATATTTCAGACCAAGTGATGCACACACTGACACACAGAGTTGACATACTGGCTTGACCTCAGACCTGCCTTGTCACTCTTAACTTGCTTGGTGTCAAGGGACTGTTGGTTGAATCTGGTTACTGTGAGCAGACCTTCTGCTCCTCTGCCAGGCACCGTGGCACTGCTTCCCAGTGATGACACAGCTCCTGTGCCTACCTTGTCCCAGCTAGCCTTCCTTCACCTTCCCTCTGCTGCTCTCCCAGACACATCTGAGCTCTGTCAGGCCTTCTGCCACATTTGCTTCATTTTCTGCATGTCACAATAAGCCATTCTTGTGCTTTGAGAAGTTATTCTTGAAACAGCTCTTCAGAGCTCCTTTGCAATTCAGACTAATCCTCTCCTCAATCCTACCAAGCAGATCCCTGAACAAGACAAACATCTGTTATTATGTAGCACACAGTTCTAACCCTACTCATCATTCTGCTCACTTCTTTCTGGACATTACTCTCCTGCCTCAGACCACATCTACAACCAGTTCTTGCCTGTGAACAAGTAAGGACAGCTGACCATCTCCCCCAGAGGAAGTTTTTATGTTCTTGTGAAACATACCCTTCTATTTCAAGACAGTTTAACAGCCTTAGTTATGGCAAAATCAGGTTTTAGGTGAATACAAAGCAGTTCACTTTCATTCTATACTTGTGCAGAGCCTTTTACCCACAAGTAATACCACAGTTACCTGATTTTCCAGCTCCAACTTTTGGCATGCCATTCACATTCTACAACTTTTTTGAAAAAACAAGGACTTTTATTTATCTGTTCAAATATTCATGTGCCATGTTCATTGTATAAACACACACAACATAATGCTCTTTTCCAAGGGACTAATATGGTCTCTGAATTAATATTTGCCTTCCAATGGATCTGCATTCCCCATGGGGCTTCTGTTGTAGCATGAGGGCAGGGTCATTTATTCCCACCTATCTCCATCTGCATCTCTAACAGCTGAGCAGAGCTATACCAGCAGAAGTCACTTTATCACTATTTAAGAGACATTATATCAAAGACAGTTACAGCTTACACTGAACTTTCATAGTTGCTTTTGCTAAATGCTGCATCCAAGCACATACACCAAGAATATTTCTTGACTTTCATAGGACCTCAAGTGTTCCAGGTATTAAGTACCACTGGCCCTAGTACTCAAATCCATCTGTTTGTATCAGCAGATGAAAAAAAACAACATACTATACAGTTCTGAAATAAAGCAGCTATATTTAAAAGCATATTATCAGAAAAATGACAACACAGTCTCACCTTGAAATGATTCGCAGGGTGTATTAGTTGATGTGCTAGCATCTGCTGATGAAACCTGGACATTATCCAAATTCTTTTCTTTAGACTTTGAGCGAGGATTTTCAAGAACCACCTCCTTTTCTCTACTTGAAGTCTGAACAAGAGAAGATGATGAAGTTTCACCATAGAGTCGTTTCAGTAATTTTGCCAAGAACACTGCAGGGTAAGAAAACTTTTTTTAATATGAAGAAATGCAGTGTTTAAAAAATATTTTAAGACTTCAGAAACCCCAGCAACTAATTGATATAAGACAGTTTCCCTCATGTTCCATGGAAGTCTGTTTTGAGTAGTCTCTACCTCTCACAGGTGAAACTAAAAATAAATATATTTAAGTTCAAAACTTGAATTAGAAAAACAGTTTTAAAACACCAGAGTTCATTAGCAAGGTTACATTTAAAGTCTTCCATTTGACTACATTTTGGCAGTAAATTACAGTACATTCACAGACTAAACACACATTAATTTTTAAAACAAGAATCTTTCCATGCAAGTGTCATAAGGCTGCTCAAAATGCAGGTCTCTTCTGGCACAGAGGCAGCGCAATTGAATTACTCATTAAAATCAGTAAGCTACAAGGATTTAATCACACAGAAAAACCAGGAGTAGACAGCAGCAGAAGCACATGGTAACCAGTTATTTCTACAGAATAATCAGTATTCTTACACGCCTCTTCTTCTTATGGGCCCATTTCTGACGACACTGACAATCTGCTACAAGTTAGTCAAATGCAAGTATCATTCGATTAAAGAAATATATGCAAATAATCTACTCATTAACAAAAGCATTACCTTTGTATATATACATGTACACTTCAATAACTTAAAAAGACACACTAAAGTATAAAGTATTAGTAAAAGTTTTTATCTGTTGCAAAGCAACATCTCTGGTTTCATGAATTCGATGTGGTCAAGGGCATATGGCAGTATGTGGGGGTGGGAAAAAAGACATCTGGAGAAAAATGTTCTCTAAACTGCAACCTC